>NC_133879.1:4146091-4234634 GCF_044706935.1 Curcuma longa
ATAGTCATCAGAAAGGATGAAAGAACCTGAAAAGCATCTTAAGAGAGAGAGTTAGAATGATTTCGGATTTCTGGTCTCGACAAGCTACTTCGATACTAAAGTTAAAGATTTATGAAAGGACGGAGATTAATGACTTAGAGAAATTAGGATTGTGTGTGCATACCTGTGCCCATGGATATGAGCATCCTTTTATAAAGTTATCAATGTATACAATCTCCAAAAGATCAACATTCGTTTAAAATATATTATGAATATGTGCTACCGTTTATAGTATACTCCAATATACATGTTTCAATTGTTCGTGTTTTCTAGGATATTTTCTTATTTTTTAGGGGAAACAATCTTAAGGTTTCATGATCTTACAAACGAATCGACTTTATAGGATAACCTAGAAGCGGATGACAAATGATCCAAAACTGAGATGAGGGACCCCAAGCTGGCATGAGATTGGCGCATGAGACCAAGTAGATGTAGAGGAAGAAATCCGAGGCTAAGATGAGGTCGGTGCATGATACCAAATAGAGGTCGAGGTTAGAACCCGAGGCTGAGATGAGGTCAAGTCATGAGACCAAGTAGAGATCAAGGTTGAGATTCGAGGCTGAGATGAGGTCGACGCATAAGACCAAGTAGAGATTTAGGTCGGGATCCGAGGCTGAGATGAGGTCGGTGCAAGAGACCAACTAGAGACCGAGGTTGAGATCTGAGGTTGAGATGAGGTCGACACTCGAGATAAAGGTGTATCCAAGGCTTATGTCCGAGATCGAGATGGAGCAGAGGTTTGTGCCCGAACTAGGGCATACCTATGATCTGGTTTGAATAAGCCCAGGTTCGCACTAGGTTTAAACACCTTATCTCTGGTCTTGCTTGGCACTCCTTTGACTGACAGCTCATCATGACTTTAACCCCCGTGTGACACGTAGAGGTAATAGATTTTCACCACATCACAAGCAACCTCAATTAGTCTAGTCGAAAGAGGCATAGTCCAACTAACTGGACTATGTTGAGTTATCGTTGGGATACTTTGATGAGGTGTCATTGCTCCGCCACATATAGATGAAGTTGTCATAGTAGGATCGCGAGCTTGGGGCTTGGTGCTCCGTGTCTATGATAAGGCTATATATCGAGTTCGAGGCTCGGTGCTCCTTGTCTGCCGTGAGGTTATGTCATGAATGTAGGGATCTATATGCGCAAAAACCCGATTAAATCGCATATAATGCAGTGGAAAATAGGATCCCTCTAGAGATCCATGTGAAAAATCATACTCATTTTTATTGATTATCTACATGATTGAGTTTACCTTCGATGCGAGCCCTTCGCAATCCCGACAGCAACTCTTGCCTACGACGGTTGGCGGATCAAGCGTGATCAATATGTTCGCGCCTCCATGGTATTCACACAAACACAAGAAGAGGAGAAACCGAAATTATGGTGCTAGCCACAAGGTGGGTTTCGGCCAAGGAGAGGTGGAGAGGAAGAAGAAGATGATCAAGTGTTCATCTAGCATCTCAAAAGTCTCTTCATCCCCTTTTATATTCATCCATGGAATATAAAAGGTCATGACTCTTGGTATTCCATGAGCCCAACTCGAGTCTTGATCCATGAGTCTAACTCGAGTCTAACTCGAGTCCAACTTGAGTCTTGACCCATAAGTCTAACTCGACTCTAACTCGAGTCCAACTCGAGTCCTGATCATCTTGACTTGAGTCGAACTCGAGTCTAATCCAATCATCTCATGATTGGCACTAAGAGCTGACACTAACAGTGAACTCGGAGCTTAGTACTTCGTGCCTGTCATAAGGTTATGCTGTGAGCTTGGGACTCGGTATTATGTGCTTGTCATAAGGTTATGTCGCAAGCTCGGGGCTTGATTTTCACTACATCACAAGCATCCTCAATTAGTCTAGTTGAAAAAGGCGTAGTTCAACTGACTGGACTATATTGAGTTATCGTTGGGATACTTTGATGAGGTGTCATTGCTCTGCCACATATAGATGAAGTTGCCATAGCAGGATCACAAGCTTGGGGCTTGGTGCTCTGTGTCTGTCATAAGACTATATATTGAGTTCGGGGCTCGGTGCTCCTTGTATGCCATAAGGTTATGTTGTGAACTTGGAGCTTAGTGCTCCGTGCCTGTCGTAAGGTTGTGCTGCGAGCTCGGGACTTGGTGTTCTGTGCTTATCATAAGGCTATGTCACGAGCTCGGGGCTTGATACTCCGTGTTTGTCATAAGGCTATGTCTCGAGCTTGGGGCTCAGTGCTTCATGCCTGTCATAAGGCTATGTCACGAGCTTGGGGCTCGATGATCCATGCTTGTCGTAAGCCTATGCTATGAGCTCGAGGCTAGATGCTTCGTGTCTATCGTAAGTCTATGTTGCGAGCTCGGGGCTCGGGGCTCGGGGCTCTATGTCTATCATAATGTTATTTCGCAAACTCGAGACTCGGTGCTCCATGCTTGTCGTAAGTTTATGTTGCGAGCTTGGAGCTCGGCGCTCCGTGTCTGTCATAAGGTTATATCGTGAGCTTGAGGCTCGATACTCCGTGTTTGTCGTAAGGCTTTGTCATAAGTTCGGGGCTCGATGCTTGGTGCTCCATGCCTATCATAAGGCTATGTCGCAAGCTCGAGGCTTAGTGCTCTGTGAATATCATAAGGCTATGTCATGAGTTTGGAGCTCGGTGCTCCGTGCCTATCATAAGGCTATCTCACAAGCTCGAGACTCGGTGCTCCGTGCCTGTCATAAGGCTATGTCGTGAGCTCAAGGCTCCATGCTCCGTGCCTATCATAAGGCTATGTCCCAAACTTAGAGCTCGTTGCTCCGTGCTTGTTGTAAGGTTATGTCAAGAGCTCGGGACTTGGTACTTCATGCTTGTCGTAAAGCTATATCGCAAGCTCGAGGCTCGATGCTCCATTCCTATTGTAAGACTATATCGTGAGCTCGGGATTCAGTGCTCCATGCCTATTGTAAGACTATGTCAAGACTTGAGACTCGGTGCTCCGTGTCTGTCATAAGACTATGTCGCGAACTTGAGACTCGGTGTTTCGTGTCTATCGTAAGGCTATATCACGTCTATCGTAAGGCTATATCGCGAGCTCAGAGCTTGATGCTTCGTGGCTATCGTAAGGCTATGTTGTGAGATCAGGGTTCAGTGCTCCATGCCTGTCGTAATGTTATGCCGTAAACTCAGGGCTTGGGGCTTTGTGTCTATTATAAGGCTATGTAGCAAGTTTGGGGTTTGGTGCTCCGTGCTTGTCATAAGATTATGTCGCGAGCTCGAGACTCGGCGCTTTGTGTCTGTCGTAAGGTTATGTCTCGAGCTCGGTGCTCGATACTCTGTGTCTGTCGTAAGACTATGTCGAGAGCTCGATGCTCTATGTATATCGTAAGGTTGTGTCTCGAACTCGGGGCTCGATGCTCGATGGTCGATGCTCAGTGCTTCGTGCTGGTCATAAGGCTTTGTGGCGAGCTTGTCAGAGCTCGATGCTCCGTGCCTGTTATAAGGCTATGTCGCGAGCGCAGGGTTTGATGTCCGTGTCTGTCGTAAGGCTATGTCTCGAGCTCGAGCCTCGGTGCTCCATGCCTGTTATAAGGCTATGTCGTGAACTCGATGCTCGGTGTTCCGTGCCTGTCGTAAGGCTATGCCGCGAGCTCGAGGCTCGATGCTCCGTGTCTGTCGTAAGGCTATGTCGCAAACTCGGTGCTCTGTGTCTGTCGTAAGACTATGTCGCGAGCTCGGGGCTAGATTCTCTATGCCTGCCGTAAGGCTTTGTCATAAGCTCGAGTCTCAGTGCTTGATGCCTATCGTAAGGCTATGTCGTGAGCTTGGAGCTCGAGGCTCTGTCTCTGTCGTAAGGCTATATTACGAGCTCAGGACTTTATGCTTCGAGCTTGTCATAAGCCTATATCACGAGCTCGAGCCTCGGTGCTATATGCCTATCATAAGGTTATGTCGCAAGCTCGAAGCTCGATGCTCTATACCTGTCGTAAAGCTATGTCATGAGCTCAAGGCTCGGTGCTCTATGCCTATCATAAGGCTATGTCGCGAGCTCGAAGCTCGATGCTCTATACTTGTCGTAAAGCTATGTCACGAGCTTGGGACTCGGTGCTCCGTGCTTATCACAAGGCTATGTCGCGAGTTCGAGGCTCTATGCTCCGTGCTTATCATAAAGTTATGTCACGAGTTTGGGACTCGATGCTCCGTGCTTGTCATTAGGTTATGTCACGAGTTTAGAGATCGGTGCTCCGTGCCTATCATAAGGCTATGTCGTGAGTTCAAGACTCGATGCTCCGTGTCTATCGTTAGACTGTCGCGAGCTCGGAGCTCAATGCTCTGTGCCTATCATAAGGATATGTCGTGAGCTTCAGATTCAGTACTCCGTGCCTGTCATAAGATTATATCATGAGCTCAAGCTCGATGTTCCGTGCTTGTTGTAAGATTATGTCGCGAGCTTGAGACTCGATGCTCCGTGCTTGTCATAAGACTATGTCGCCAACTCGAGGCTTAGTATTCTATGTCTTTCGTAAGGCTATGTCGAGTCTATCATAAGACTATGTCGCGAGCTCGAGACTCGGTGCTCCGTACCTGTCGTAAGGTAGTAGGGCTATGCCGCAAGCTCGGGACTCAGTGTTGTGTCTGTCTTGAGGCTATATCACGAGTTCAGGGCTCGGTGCCCCATACCCGTTGTAAGACTATGTCGCGAGTTTGGAGCTCGATGCTCCGTGCTCGTCGTAAGGCTATGTCGCGAGTTCGGAGCTCGATGCTCTGTGTCTGTCATAAGGCTGTCTCAAGCTCGGGGCTCGGGGCTCGGTGCTTGGTGCTCTGTGCTTGTCGTAAGACAATATCGTGAGCTTGGGACTCGGTGCTCTATATCTGCTGTAAAACTATGTCGCGAACTTGGGACTCAGTGCTTTGTGCCTATCGTAAGGCTATGTCTGAGCTCGGGGCTCGGTGTTTTGTGCCTATTGTAAGGTTATGTGGCGAACTCAGAGCTCGGTGCTCCGTGCCTGTCATAAGACTATGTCGCAAGCTCAGGGCTCATTGCTCCTTATCTGTCATAAAGCTAGATCGTGAGCTCTAGGCTCGATGCTCCGAGCCTGTCATAAAACTATGTCACGAGCTTGAGGTTAGATACTCTGTGTCTGTTGTAAAACTAAATTATTTGCGCGGACCTAACAAGTCAGAACCTATTGCAAGGCGACTGGAGCTAGACCCGAGAATGCCTTACATGTGTCATATTCCATGGTTGCTTGAGCTCTTTTCTCTGGGGTTCATCCAAACAGTAAGACCCGCAGTTGAACAGGCGCGCGACTCAGTAAGGTCCATCTCAGCATGTCTCCAACTTGCTAACGTCTCACATAAGCTTCAACTTCTTCCAAATGAAATCTCCGATTTGAAATGAGTGAGGGATGACATATTTATTGTAAGTCAAGCTCATGAGCTGCCATGTAAAGTAGGTGTAGGTATCACCAACAGAGACTTTTGAAGGATACTTAGCATACAAATAGAACTACTTGCATCTTTGTATAAACTTGATCAGAACACCAAGCCATGGAAATGTTTTGTAAACAATACCACAACCAATTGCCAAGCTGATTTTATATGAAAGCAGAGCCGCCAATGAAGTAGTCAGTAAGGGAAGGACGAGATGAATAGCTGCATGAGGCTGCTGATATTTCGGGTTTATGGATCCGCCAATTTGCTTCACATTATGAATTAAGACTACGGCGGAAATTAACTGTCTGCCCAGCTTCCAGGCCATTTAAACCAGCATGGATGTTAATGGAGTTTGTGCAAAAGTAGAGGTCGGTGCATGAGACCAAGTAGAGGTCGGTGTATGAGACCAAATAGAAGTCGAGGTCGGGATCCGATATTGAGATGAGATCGACGTATGAGACCAAGTAAAGATCGAAGTTAGGATCCAAGGCTGAGATGAGGTTGGTGCATGAGATCAAATAAGAGACTAAGGTTGGGATCCGAAGTTGAGATGAGGTTGATACCCGAGACAAAGGTATATCAGAGGTCGGTGCCCGAGATCGAGATGGAACAGAGGTTGGTGTCCGAGATCAGGGCATATCTACAATCTGGTTTGAATAGGCTCGATTTTACAACAGGTTTAAACTCTTTACCTCTAAGCCTTGCTTGACACTCCTTTGACTGACAGTCCATCATAACTTTAATCCACATGTGACACGTGGAGATAATAGATTTCAGTCACATATTTTTCTATTACCTCTCTAAGATTTTCATTAATATAGTATATATTCTTGTTGTAATTATTGTTATATTTTTTTCCTATATTAGATCCTAAAATTATGAAATTTGATAATTTTTGATGCCTATATATTATAATTCTCTTAATAAAATAATATATACAATATTTTAAAAATTCTCTTTTATTTCTTTGTCAACTATGACCGAAGAAATGATGAAAACCATATCATTAGAAGTTGTACGAGAAAAGATGCTAAATCATATTCACCAGGTATCATTGAAATGTATTATCAAGGAAGCATCAAAGTTTTCCTGCCAGTGAGTTGCTAAGATACCTTTTATTTCAGGGCATTCCCTATGTTATTGAACATCGGTTAATGGATTGGAAGGAACTGAGAGATGGCTCTCTGAGTACTCTCACACTGACCTCCCTCCATTTGGCTTTAACCAATTTTAGCTGATAACAACAGTAATTCATAGGAAGTTGACAAGAGGATAGTACTTCATCCATTCTCATTTCTCATCTTCAAAATCTTTTTCTTTTCAACAAGCAAATCCTTCTTTTAATTGGCATTTGTCTCTTCGCAAATTCATGCTTACTTGTTATGGAACCTCCTGAATAGAAAATATTAGTGTTTGTGACACCCATGAACCTAATAGGATGAAGGTGAGAGTCTTTGTTCATGATGTAGGAGCCACCACAACACAATTTACGAAGCTGATAGACTTTCCTAACCATTGAATCTGCTTGGGCTTAGTTCTCAAGTAACAAGCAAAGCCAGTTGCTTCAAACTAATTGGTTTCACTGACCGTCAAGTTCATCTCGGAGAGGTAACCATAGTCGTGTACTGGCAAGTGATCTGTTTTTACCTCCTCCAAAGATTTGGAAGTTTGAGAGGATGTCTCCAAGCGCGAAACAGTATACACCTTCTGTTTATCTTACTCTGTCCAGCATGAGTTTCAAATTTGACAGCACAGATAGTTGAATAAAGTATGCACAAGTAGAAGTGAACAATAATCTAGCTCCTAATGTGAACAAAGCACATCATTCATTTGGAATCAGAGAACTGCAAGGATGACAAGCTTCTCTAAAGGACCACTTATTTCTTGCGCTTAGTAGCACGCTTTCCTTGACCCTTCGGTGGAGGACCCTTGCCTCGCCGCTTCAACATCTCCAACTTAGCCAATCGCCTGATACAAGAAAGAGGTAGTGGCAAAGAGTAAATAATCTATGCAGTATGCAAAGTAACTAGAGAGATAACCATAGATATATTAATAAAAATAGAGACAATTTACTCCACATTCTAAGCTAGTAGTGGCTTTGGACAAACACATGAAGATACGGGAGAGAAACTTGCTCGATCGACCTATTAAGTTTAAAGAATTGACAAAAAAATTGTAGGTTCTGTATGTTTATCATTCATTCATGGTTATGTCTAGTCAATGAACTGGTCAAGGTAAGCCGTGAAAATAGCACATGGTCTTAGTTGAAAACATCTATATGCTTGAAACTATATATAATGCAAGTAGGCTTATACAGGGACAATTATCGAGAAGAACTTCATCCACAGAGGCTTCTTCCAGGTGAAAATTTTCAATGATCAGGATATCAAAACTTTTTCGAGTTCATAACTTTTCTTTCTAATTAAAATAGTTGTTTCTAGCCAAAGGTAATTCTCATACATGTCCTTTTTGTCTACTGATAACTGCATTAATGACCAAAATGCTAATGAACTGACAAATATCGATCAATCAACCATATAGCAATACTAACAAAAATACAACTTATTAGTAACGAATTGTAACAATGAAATTTTTTCGTCGCAAATCGACGACGGAATTTGCGGCAAACTCTTATTTCATCGCTAACTGGCAATGAATTTAACGACAAAAATAATTTAGTTGCAGAATTAACAATGTATAAATTTTGTTGCGAAAATCATCGCTAAATTTTTGTTTGTCGCAAAAGTCATCGCAAATTGGCGATGAATAACGAATTTGTTGCCAATTTGGCGACGAAAATGATGGTGAATATGGATTCGTCTCCAAGAACTCTAATTTAGTTAGCCAAGCACAATCCTTCCCCCCCCCCCCCCCCCCGTGATCCCTAATTTTTCAATCTCCTTCTCCTCTTTCCCCGATCCGGTGATCCCAATCCCCCCAATCTTTGTTTCCGACGACTGCGACGACGACAATGACGGTGACAAGCTAGGTGACGACGCGACTCGATAAGCTCTTCTCTGCTCTCTCTTTTCCCCTCCCCTCTTCTTCCCTCTCTCTGCCGACGACCACTTAGGCCAGCCGGCATGCCGTTTTGCCTGATCTACCTACCACTGAGATGGGCCGGCCGATTAGGTTGGGCGTGGGCCAATGGTGAGGTAAGGGGGTGGACGACGGTGAGGTTGGGGGGACGGCGGTGGTACCAACGGTGAGGTTGGGGCTGAGACTAGCTAGTCAGCTTAGCCGGCTGCTGAGGCCACTAGCCGGTTGGCCGATTACCCAAGGAGGCTAGCTGGTCGGTCGTTGAGGCTAGTTGACCACTAAGGCTATTGGCCGGCCGATGAGAGTGGCTGGTCGGTCGATTGAGCGATTGCTGAACGATTTGGCTGCGGGCACTGAGGTGAGCCGAGCACGACCACTGAGGTCATCTGCGCGCGGACGCTGAGGCAGGTCTTGCAACCATTTCAACCCCACCTGAACTATCAATCATTTGTTATTTATCAGTCAATACATACAATTACACATATAATTTACATATTTTATATTGTTAACTTCGTAATATTGTTTGTGTAGGTCTCATTTTTACATGAGTTTTAAAGTATTTGGATACACTCGATTTTGGTTCACTTGCTTTAGGTATAATTTTACTTATTATTATACAAATTTAACATGATTGAATTTTGTTATGGTTGTTAATAAGGTAGTACTAGCTTTTATATATAGTTGTTTTATTTAATATGCTAATAAATTGAAAACAAGAAAAATATAGAAAGAAAAGAATTGAATGTATAAAAAGAACAAATATGAACATAGAGGTTTAACTGATGAGTTTATTGTTGGATTGGAACAAATTTTGAATTTTGCTTCTACTAATATTGAATTTATGGATGAGGATAAGATGTTCGTGCAAAAAATGCTATAATGATAAATTTTTATAGTCTGATAAAGTTCTCGAATATTTTACCCCGAATTACTATAATTGGACATGTCATGGTGAACCGTTTATATCTGACGACAAACTCAGTTAATGGTGATCAAAATTATTATAATTAATTAAATCTATATCAAAGCAAGGTAGTTGATGCAGGAGGTCATAATTTCTTTCCTGAACCGAATTTTGCAAATTCTAATTGTCCTCCCACAGAGGAACACATGCTTTACTACTTATACATCACCGTTGGAGAGGGTAGAAGAACAAAGTATTCATGAAAATATGAATAATGAGACATATCTCAAATTTCAAGAAATGTTGAGTGCTACAGATGAACCTGTGTAAGCTGATTGTGACAGTCATACTAAATTAACTTTCACCACAAGACTGTTGAATGTCAAGACAGAACATAATGTGTCTGAAAATTATTTTAATGATTTTGTGTTATTGGAGAGATATTGTCGCATGATCACATAATACCTAATAATTTTTACAGTATGAAAAAACTTGTGAAAAAATTACATCTTCCAACGGAAAGGATTGATGTTTATAGAAATGACTATGATATATTGGAGAGGAGATCAAGATGCAGATGTTTGTAAATTCTGTAATCAAGCTAGGTACAAGAGAACCAACAGGAGTTAATAGTGATGTAAAACATATAGTCAATTATTTTATTTGTCTTTAACTTTTAGGTTACAAAGACTTTACGTATCAGAAGTCACTGTTGAACACATGACTTGACATGTAAATCATCAAACAGAAGAGAATTTAATGTGTCATCCATCAGATGCAGAGGTGTGAAAAAATTTTAATAGAACATATCTTGAATTTGCAAAGGAAACTCAAAATATTAGATTATGTTTCTTTACTGATGGATTTGCTCCATTTGACAAATCAGGAAAAAATTATTCTTATTGGTCAATTATGTTAACTTCGTATAATTTTCCACCTGAGATGTGTATGAAAATACCGTATATGCTTTTAACATTAATTGTGTCTGACCCGCAAAATTCGAATAAGTTAATAGATGTTTATATGTAACCACTGATTGTAGAGCTGAAACAACTACGAGATAAAGATTTTCCTACATATGATGTTCATACTGATCAAATGTTTGTAATGAAGGTTGCACTTCTTTAGATGATAAATGACTTTCAGACTTATGACATATTATCGAGATGGAGTACCGCTGAGATTTTAAGATGTCTAATATGTATAGAAAAATCAAAATCATTCAGATTGAAATATAAAAAAAGCCAAATTATTTTAATTGTCATAGATAATTTTTACTACCAAATCATAAATTCAAAAAAAAAATAAAGAAGAATTCACTAAAAATAAAATTGAAAGAACACCTCCAACATTGAGATTAACAGGTCAAAAGATTTAGTACGGAGTAAAATCCAAAGAACCTAACCTGCTCTTATTCTGATGTAGGAAAAGAATAAGAAGTATGGACATATCAAAAAGTAGAGCAGAAAGTATCTGTCGAGGACGATGATGCCGAAGATGATGATATTTTTTATATTTGGTTGTCATTTTGAGACTTTGATATAAGATGTTTTGAGACTTTAACTTGTACTATGTTGACTTGTTTGTTTAGAATGATGTTAGATATGTTGAATGATGTTGGATTGTTTATTTATTTTGAATGATGTTGGAATGACTTGTTTGTTTAAAATGATATTAGATATGTTGAATGATGTTGGATTGTTTTTTGTTTTAAATGATGTTGGATTGTTAAATGTGGATTAGTATTGTGTTGGATGATGTTATATGTTGGATTGATTGAGGATTTTTTAGAATGTTATTGTTAAGTATTGTTTATATGTAAAGTTGGAGAATGAAACAAGGTTTGTTTATGTAAATATGGTTGGAAAATGAAACAGACAATTGTTGGGAAAAAATTTTATATTTTGCGACGAATATAATTTCATTGCAAAATTATCGCAATAATATTGTATATTGAAACTTTGGCGACGAAAAATTATTTCGTCGTCGATTTGGCAATGAAAAATTATTTTGCCGTCGATTTGGCGACGAAAACAGGCTTTCGCCGCTAAATCTGTGATGAAAAAATTTTTCGTCACCGATTTCCAACGAATGTCATTCGTAAAAAATTTACGACAAATAATTTTTCGTCCCTAATAGGCAATAAAAATCTATTTTCGTCGCAAATCTTGCGACAAAAAATATTTTTCATCACAAATTAACGATTACTAAATTTTACGATGAAAATAATTTTCATTACAAAGTTGCAACGAGTTTGGCAATGGAAATCGAATTCGTCGCAAAAATGACGACGAATTTATATTTTTTTCATCGCAGAATTTGACAATTAACTATTACCAATGAAAAATTTTCGTTGCAATTTCATCACAAAATAATTTTGTGATAATTTTTTTTAATTCGTCGCAAATTTCGTCGCAAAACGCCTAAATTTTTGTAGTGTAAAAAAAAGAACAAATAAAACAGATGAAATGAAATGGAGACACAAATGATAAAGTTGCACTTGTTTCGAAGATATAGCGTAAAACAAGTTTGACAAATGCCTTCCCTTGCTGCAGCTGCAAAGTTTACCTTGCTTGTAGATGTGACTACTCAAACATATAAATTTACTTAAGGATCCAATATCACAGTAGTTTAGTAAAAAGAATATCACAAATAGCAAGGTAAAATCTAGGCCAAATCATCAAGTCTAAAACTGATTCATCCTGAGTTTATCATTTATACTTCCACCATTTTTGGGGACTTACAGGTATCTATGATAAAGATAATAAGGGAAAAGACAACCAAACAGCAAATTGGTAGTGTAGACTTGGACCACTAACAACACCTAAACCTTATTGCCACAGAAATTGATACTTATGTTGGCAGCTGCAAAATTTACAATTGATAATATTTACGCTAAAAAGGAAATGTTTGGAAAGTGCTATAATACCACTAAATATTTGATTATAAACTATTGGTGTAGGACTCAGTTGAGAGATGAGAATAACTAGATGGTTTAATTGATGTCTATTTTGCATGCTAGGATAGTTGATTGTTTCCTAAGTGAAGTGGATGAGCAGGTCAGCTGCAAAAATCCAACAAAGAGACAGCATAAACTGCTCATGCCAAATTCTTTAGTGACGATATTTTTATCTTAGCAAGTCATCACCATGTAGACTCATTTGTATCAAAATTAGATGATTTGAAAAAAGATTTTGAGTTAGCTAAAGTTTAGGGTAGCCCGGTGCACGAAGCTCCTGCTAATGTAGGATTCTGGAGAATGATCTATTGTATGCAGCCTTACCTTGCTTTACAAGAGACTATTTCCGAGACTCAAACCCATGACATCTAGGTCACACAATAACAACTTTACCGTTGCGCTCCCCTTTAGTTAGCTAAAGTATATAGTATGTGTCGATTCATAATAATCATGTCATCATATTCATATCATGTCAGTTTCATATCAGTGTCTTTTTTTTTTTAACTATGCGCAGAGTTTTACCAATTTAATTTGTTTCTCTAGGTCAACAAGATCAAAACACACGAGAGAACGAGAAAGTAAATATCAAGTCAGAATCAATGATCCAAGAAGTGAACTTTTACATGCACCACGATGACTCTAAATAAAACAATTTCAGCACCGACTCAAAATAAAGCAGTTTCAGCAAAGAAAGCAATTTCTGACATGTTACAGCAAGATAAGCCCTAAAACATTTCTATTAACCATCCACATAATTCAGAGAATAGGAGCAGACATTTTTTTTAATACGCATTCAGACAAACACGTAGCAGGTATGAGAGAGCAAATTGAAAAGGGAGATAAACAAGACAGCACATACTCTTTCTCCTCGCGGGCAAGAACGAGGGGGTCTTCGTTCTTGATGTCGTAGGGGTACCATGATGCAACTTTTTCCCCGATGAGCTTTTTCCGGAGGATCTTGTGGGGCGACCGCTTCCCCAATGGGTTCAGGACATGACCGAAGATCCTCACACGCGCCTCTGTCACCCCCTGCAGCGCCGCCGCCTTCAGCAGGCTCTTCAAGCTCATCCTCCCACAGCAAAACCACCTCTATAAAAATAAAAAAAATAAAAAATCTCTATAATTCATTAATTTGATCATAATCCATAATCCACAACACACATTAAAATATATGATGGTATAGTCATTTAGCAAGTAACTCATAACAGATTTAATTGACAAACAAGCACTGTTGTATTGGTCCTTTTCCAAAGCAATACTGGAATTGCTATATTAGTCATTTTCCTTCATTGTTTTTACGTTCCCCTTTTGATCTAATGATTTTTTTAAAATTTCAATAGAAAGTTCTACTCACGCTGCCAGTATTTATTGCAATTCAAAGTTTGTATCGACTAAATTTTGTTTTATTCTAGATAAGGCTGCTGAAAAGATACTTCCCTTCATAATAGGATTGGAATGATAGCCTAGTTTGCGAAAATGATTTCTCAAATCTTATTTAGAATTTTTCAAGAACCAAGCAACTTGCAGAATCAAATTTTCAAAACTCAACCTTAAATTTTTTATATGATAGATCTCGTATCATTTATTTAACAATCATGATTCACTAGCAAATTTGTTCAAACATATCGAGAATGTTGCATCAACACTTCTAGTGAATTCTAGGAAATGTAGAAATAATCAACATATGTTTTTAAACTAAAAACAAAAAGTAAACAAAACAATATCGGGCAACAGTTCACTTCATAGTTCACACTTAAAAATTCAGACTTCACAGTTCACACTTAAAATGCCAACAGTTTCAAGCATCAAATCAATTGGTCAAACACTACAAGCAAACAAGTTTAGCTCGCCACTGGGGAAAAGGTTGGTTGCAGGGATTCTAATTTTCAATCTTGATAATCAAGCAACAGAAGACACGTCCTGCGTGGCGTTTGTGTGTGCATAGGCAGGGAAAGAAACAACAAGCACGGTAGTTTGTCTTGCCATGTTCGGCGCACAGATCATGCAGGACACGGGCTGAGGATAAGTGGCAAAAGGCCGCGCAAACCACAAACATAGAAAAAGGAAGGGAAATAAACGGCAACTAGGAAAGGAAGCAAAAAAAAATTCACCTCAAATACGAGCTTGAAGATCAAGGATCGCCGGACTGCTGAGATTCGAGTTTGGAGATCAGGGACTCCCGGACTGGTGGGATTCGAGCTTGGAGATCAGCCGTTCTCTCAGTTTCTTCTCTGCAGGCGATTCACGGGGAGGCGCTGCGGCGGCGAGGCTGATGGGAACGGGATAGGGACGCACGTAGGGTTTTACCGTTTTGACTTCTAAATTGCAATTTATTTTGAATTTTTTATTTATTAAATTTTTTTCCTTAATCCGTAATCAATCTGAATCCGCTAAGACCGGTCCGGTCCGTCTGGATCCAAAATCCGCACGGATTAGTCGTCCATTTAGACCCAACGCACCGTGCGTTGCGGGCTAACCCATCAAAAACCCAACATTCGGCGGGGCGGAGCGGGCCGACCCACCATTTCGGCGGGCTGCAAATTCTTCAACCCAACCCAATTTAAAGCGGGTCGCGGGTTAAGCGGGCCAGCCCACGGGCCTAAAAAATAAAATAATAAAAAACTTATTTACTCAAAAATTTTATTTTTTACAATTTAATTTTGTATACAATTATAGACATGTAGAGAATACAAATATATGCATACATTGTTGAACGTGTTGCAGGTGATTCAGAAGCTTACCTGGATCACTGTCTTTGACCCCACAAACACTTCTATCTTTTTCCAATCTCGGTCAAAACTGCAATCAGCAAAAGACCAGAAATCAATTATACACCAAAAAAATGCAACATTATTTATATGCCAATGACCTATATCTGCAAACTAACTCACGTGCATTCTTTGAGAATCAGAAAGTAGAAATTTCTACGGGCATGAATAAATGACAGAAATCGATTTTTCTCATCTTATAATAGAGCAATAGTGCTTATTTCACTTTAAAAAAAATGAGGATCTATTTAGGCATAGTATGAGAAAAAGAAGATAGGTTTAAATCGTATTAAGACAATCTTGACGAAGAACCTTGAGAAATGAAGCAACATCCCACCAGGCCACACTTATCAGTACAAAATTAGTGATGTTAAGCCTTGCTGGCTTTGAAGTGATCAATATAATCAATTGTGAAGGTACATTTTGATTTAAATCTGATCTTAAAAAATTAAGCAAAGTCAAACAAAAAAATTGAACGCCCACAATCAATAGCACGTTTATGCATGGTAAATTGCAGCCAGTAGATCCTGCAATACCAACAGCAAAGACCAAAGACCAAAGATCCACCATGCGAATCGAAAAAAAGCGTAACTAGCCGATTAAGTTATCGCCATTATAGAACGCAAATTCACGGCCTAAAATAAGCAATATCCAGTATCCACAACGAATGACAACTCAAATCCAAACATCACGAAGAAACCATATACTATAACTAAGAACTAGTAAAAATGATAAACCTAGCACCAAAAATAATAAATCTTACCAGATAAAGTTCTAGGGGATTGCTGGAGTGGCCGAGTGGAGGGTGAATGAGATTCGGCGCGGAGAGCACTGAGAACAACCAGCGACGGAGCAACTGAGCAAGGTAGAAGAGTAGAAGACCACTCACCAGCGACGACGAACGGCTGAGCGAGGCGGATGAGAGGGAAGGGAACGAAGAAGCGAAGAGGATGGGAGGAAGAGAACAATCAGCGACAATGAGCAGTAGCGACGAAGCGAGGCCGACGGAGCGATGCCGATGGGAAGGGAAAGGAAGTAAGGAACGCTGCGGCGAAAATGGGATAGGGATGCGATTCGGGAAGAGAAACAGAAAAAGTAGCAGTTTCCTTACGCCGTTGCCATTAGATCTGTGTTTTTTTTAACAGCCGTTGGATTACATTTAGGGTATTATTATTGATAAATTTTCTTTAACAGTTAACACTTAGTAGCAGTTTAAAATTTTTTATTAATTTTTTTTCAGGCCCGCGGGCCAACCCGAGCCCGCCACGGGTTGGCCCGCCTAAACCCGCGGCCCGCTTGGGTTGATCCGCTTAAGCCCGCCAGATGATGGGTTGATAAATTTATAACCCGACCCGCTTAAATTTGTTGGTGGGGCGGGCCAACCCAACGGGCCTAACCCAAGTTGACGGCTCTAATTCTGACCAGAAGAAAATTAGAACTTGATGTTGATGTGCCAACATGAAGAGGATGGAAGAGTCACAGAGCAGTAAAGTCTTTTTTTACATGTGGATGTTATATTTTTGGTCCCTGTTTCACTTGTGGTCATTTCTGATTTTGGAAAGCTTTGTTTCTTTTATATTCAACCTTCTGCAAAGATTGATTTATTTGAGTGGATTGACTGCCACCGTGGACAAAGCCTAAATTCAAAAATGTCTGAAGGACTTAAAATTTGTGAATAATACAGTATGACTTTGATACTGTTATCTTACTCTTTCGGCACACCAGGCCAAGGTCTGATTATTACCTACCTTTGATCCAGAACTGTATTCTAGTTGTTAGTAGTCATTCTTATGCTAGGTGGTGACTGCACATTATCTCCTCTTAAGTTCTTGATCACTTGGCAATATAACAAGTCCAATGATCTTTGTGCAGCATATGCAGGAATTGATTCAGCTTTTCTAGTTTTTGTTTAAGCATATTAAATTTAAGTATTGATTAATTTTTTAATGTTGTTTGTGCAGGTTTACAATTTACGTGGACGTAAAGTAATTGGAGATATCTCGTCTTTGTTCACCGGCTTTAGGTATTTTTATAATCATAGTTATTTTAAAAATTTAAATAGTATTTAGCTATAATTGTATTTATTTGAATGTTAATGTTTATTATTCTAATTTAGTAGGAATTAATTATGTTTATTTAATTGATGAAGAGATATGAAATAATTTTTTATTTATAGTAGATAAAAATTATTGCAGTTAAGTAAGAATTATTTATATTTTAATATGCTAAAATTTTTGAGTTCAGGAAAAATGCAGGAAGTACGAAGTTGGATGTATAAAAAGAATTTACCTGAACGTAGAGGTTTAACCGATTAATTTATTGTGGGATTAAAACAATTTTTGGAGTTTGCTTCAAGTAATGTTGAGTTTATGGATGGAGATAAGATAAGATGTCCGTGCAGAAAGTGTCACAATGGCAAATTTTTACAGTGTAATAAAGTTGAAGAACATCTTTGTAGATTTGGTTTCACTCCCAATTACTATAATTGGACTTCTCATGGTGAACCATTCATATCTGATATTTTTACTTGCACATTTCAAAAAGAAGACAAGACTTGCAACGTGGACAGAGCTAAAGCAATAAAGGTTTAAATGTGTATCTAAATATTTCTATATGTGTTTCTCAAATATTACAACATATTAATATTTCTTATGATAATACAGGAAAAACATGATGAGCTCGAACTAGCACAGCGAAATTCAAGTGCTAGCTCTAAAAATAATGGATTTGAACCCTCTGTTAGGAATGATCTGAGTCTATGGCTGGAGGCCAGTGGGGGATTCAAAAGTGGCGGAAGAATATTGGGTATGGGTTCTTTGAGTAGAACCTATAGAGTTGCTGGTACATCTTCTACCACTTCTCCAGCTGTAACGACATAGATCCATAATTTGACTGAAGAGGTTAGCCACTTGAAAGGTTTGTTAATGCAACGAGATCAAGAAATTAATGAATTACGTCGACAACAAAACTTGATCATGCAACATCTTCAGTTACATTCCGCTCCTCGTGATGTTGACAATGACGACGACGAGGGTAGTGGTTTTTCATGAGTTTTTTTGGGTATGATTTTTTTTACAATCAATATTTTTAATATTTATCATTTTATTAAATTTTAAATAATTTATATATTTTTTATTAATACTGTTAATTTTTTTCAACAGGATTTGTGAAGCAAAATCAGAAGAAGAGGTAAGTTTTACATATTTAGTTTATAGATTTTAGTTTTATTTCTAAAAATGATATTTTTTCTTTCTTTGTTTTCTTATGTAGTATGAGAAAAGATATTGACGAAGAAGGAAGTTAAGTCTCCGGAGGGCAAAGACGACGACAATGATTTAGTTATATCTTTTTTTCGTCTTCAGACTTCTTTATAGTACTTGTATCATTTGATATGTATTTTTATTATGACTGGATGTTATGGATTAGATTTTATATGATGTCGATTGATTTGGTATCAAGTACTGGATTTAATTAACTATTATATGAACATGCTATCATGTAGTGGATTGAAATGGTTGTATATTGTATGAACATGTTACATGTTATATGATTTGATATTTATGTATTTGTGGTGGAATGAATATTGTATTGAATGAATATGGTGGAATGAATGTGGTTGTTTATTATATTTGTATAAATAGGTTGAATGTAAAATTTGAATTCATCCGATTGGATCGTATGTATCTACGGGATAATTTATAAATGAGTAGGGTAGGGAAGAAAAAATTTAGATTTTGAGGTGAATTTTGCGATAAATCTAGATTTTGTGACGAATTCATTTTGGTCACAAATTTATTGTAACTTACTGTTTATTGATATTTTGCAATGAAAATTTATTTTCGTCGTAAAGTTTATCGTCAATCGGCGATGAAACTCAATTTTGTTGCCGATTGGTGACGAATAAATTTCATCGTCGATAAAATTGAGTTTCGTCACCGATCGACAAATTTTGCAACGAAAAATATTTTTCGTCATGAAATTTTGTGATGAAATATAGAAGTTTTATCATAAAAATTAGCGACGACTTTATAGCAATGAGATTTTTTCGTCGCAAATATTTTTGCGATAAATTATTTTTTTAAATTCATCGCAAAATTTATCTCTAAATCAACATTTTTTGTAGTGGGCGAACTCCGGTTCGTTGCCAATTTGTGATGAATTTGACGACGAAAATTTATTTTTGTCGTCAATTAATGATAAATAGTAAATTATGATATATTTGCGACGAAAGTGATTTTATCGTAGAATTTATCGTAAAACTTGATTTTTCCGCCTATTCTGCTATTTTTTTGCATTATCTCATATATATACAATTACTGATCCGATTGGATCGATCCAAATTATACAAACAACTTATTCATATAACATACATATCAACTATACAAACAATCTCTTCATACACAATCCATATCAACTATACAAACAACCTGTTCATACAAAATCTATATCAAACCATATCAAAATGACACAAAATCCATATCTACTATATATACAAACATGTTCATACAAAATTAAAGTTATGATACAAAATCCATATCAAGTATCAAGTCATAATACAAATCCATATCAAACATGATACAAAATCCAAATGACAAAATACAAAACAATAAGTCACAAGATCATCCAAATGATAAAATCAATATCAAGAAGTCTCAAGACGAGAGAAAGATACAAAATCATCGTCGTCATCTTTTTCCTCGGAGACACTGCTTCCTTCTCCTTCCATATCTCTTCTCATCCTGCATAAGAAAACAAAAAAAGAAAAAGTATCATTCTTAAAAAGAAATAAAAGTCTATAAATTAAATATGTAAAGACTTATTTTTTCTGATATGACCTCACCAATCTTGTTATAAAAAAATTAACAGTATTAATAAAAAATATATAAATGAATGACTTACAAACTTAATGAAATGACAAATGTTAATAATACTGATTCTAAGAAAAAAACTTTCATACACAAAAAAACTCATGAAGACCACCACCACCACCATCATCGTCACCATTATCACGAGGAGCGAAATTTAACTAAAGATATTGTATGATCAGATTTTATTATCGATGCAACTTGTTAATTTCCTGATCCCTTTGTCTCATTTTTTGATCTTTTGCATTATTAAGCCCTTCAAATGGCTAACCTCTTCAGTCAAATTATGTATTTGTGTCGTTACGACTGGAGAGGTGGTAGAAGATGTACCAACAACTCTATAGGTTCTGTTCAAAGAACTCATACCCAATATCCTTTCTCCTTCCTTTGGATCCCCCACTTGCCTCCAGCTCATAAACTCAGATCATTTCCCAACAGAGGGCTCAGATCCATTATTTTCATCACTAGCACTTGAATTTCACTGTACTAGCTTGAGCACATCATATTTGTCTTGTATTATCATAAGAAAAATTTAAAATAATAATATTTTAGAAACACATATAAAGATAGAACATATACACAACTAATAACATCTAGTAATATAATATATAAGTTATATTGTAATCCAAATCTTAATTGATTTAGCTCTATCCCCGCTCTAAGTCTTGTCCTTCTTTTGAAAAATGTGCGAGTGAAAATATCTATAAAAAATGACTCTCACCCCATTTCCTTGGCCTAAAAAATCATAGTTAGAAATAATAAAATAATTTAAAATAAATTAAAATTGAAATATTTGAAAAAATTACCAATCTACATGTATGCTCATCAATATTGATTGAGTCACCTATATATGTCGCAAATAAGTCTCCAAAATTATAAACTTGATTGAACTTATTCTGTTGACTCATTTTTTTGCTATCCTCAGTTTTCCAAAAATTACAAATCCTGACCTAATTCTCTTCGGTGATGCATGGTGGCTTTTTTCTCCTCGTCTTTGCATGATTAAGTACATGCCGGATGTGATCACCATATTTTTCTTAAAAATTCTCCTAATTTCTAATTCTTCATGAGGATCCCAAGTGAACACCTACTAAAAGGAGAAACAAATAACTGATTATACATTAAACATTAATTTCATATATAAAATAAAATGGATAGGTTACCTTAAATTCATTCCACCACAACTCTTTTGTGGGATTAGGAATGCATGTATATGTCATTGAGTCCCCTCGCCAATGGTTATTCACAATTCTATTAATATCATGAATAATCCATACAGAATTGACAAATCTATAATAAAATAAAAATAAATGATGTTAAATAATTATGATAGTTGACAAAATTAATTATTTTAAAGTACTTACGAATCTTCGAGAAGCAATATAAACTCTCGACTATTAGTCATCTCGGCAACTGATTGTCTAGTTGAAGGACCTTCCATGGGTAATAGAGAATTGGAAGGTCCTGGTGAGTCATGTGTATGTGATGATCCTACACTTGAAGGAGGGGGGTCGTAGGTACAGACTGCCTATGACTGCTACGTCGATGACCACGTTGAAACTGTCAAAAAAATATTAGGATAAAATAAATAAAAATTATTTACATAATGAGGAACATATGAAAAAACTTACCATTATGCTCTAACTTTTGAAAGAGTATGTCAATCAACACACCAATATGTCACCTCTAATGATCTATAGAAAAAAAGATAGTACAATTAAAATATATAACTTTAAGATAATAAATATATAAATAACAAATTAAACTAAGAGTTTTGTAAATCTACTTCAAATTTGCATAAAGATTAGGAGATTTAAGGGTTTCCTTATTCGACCACCATCGCAAGGAGAAGAGGCCTTCGCGTTCGAGACGAAACTATGATCCAGCCGGTTTGATTTATTCCCTTCTTCTCGCGCGTTTGGCGAAGGCAACTGAGCGACTTCAAAAGCCGTTTAGGATTTCCAATCGGGAAACAAGGGAATCTTCAGTCGCGTGGTTTTGCATGGGAGGAATTGTTAGATTTAAGGTGTCCTAAGACAATCGCCTTATGATTATATTATTTATTGAATAAATAGTAATTCACTATTTGAGTGCACATTCCATATGTGTTTGATTGGATCTTAAACTCAAATACTGAATGTCCGCAATACGATTCATAGCATAAGAGAATTTGTGATTAGATCACAACTCGTGAGCATCTCTACATGTGCAATTATGATTGTATTGAAATTATCCCTAATCGAGGAATTGATAAGCACCGACGTCATCGATTCTGTCGAGACCAGCACGTTTAAACTCTTTGGTTAGCCAAACAGCTGATCTCACTGCTGGAGACATTGAATGTTGAGAGTTAAACATGAATGCTGGTTAAAGGTAACCAGTTCATTGGAGTGACTTGCCTTGAGACTTCATATGGTTCTATTCATATGTCAATGAAGATCTCAGTGCAACTTAAGTGTGAGTTTCCTTTGACTTGCGGTATTCAAGCCACCTTGGTCATGGAGGCTTATACTTTGACATCTTAAGCAAGCATCTCCAAGGAGGTGTGGACCCGAGATGATTGGGTATAAATCGAAGTACTTGAAGGTGTTTGAATAGCCCACAGAGGATTCACCACTCCTTAGAAAAAGAGACGTATACCCTACGGCCGCTTGTTAGGATTGTTACTAAAAGTCTTTGTTCAAAACATTACATGTCAAGAGTACGGTATTCTTGGACACATATACAAGTAACTTGAATCCACAGGACAAGAAAGGTAGCTTGAGCTAGGTGTGACATAGTTAGTCTAGTGGGGACCGACACATAGATTATGTCCTGAACCAAGCGGGTATAAGACGGTGAAAGGAATAAGACACGTTTAATTAGAGCTGCTGAAGGATTTAGAATTGTTCTAGAATCAATCATTGATTTTTTAATCAATTGGGGATTATGATGTACTACTAGGTGTCACTCATAATCGTTTCGTAATTAATGATTAATTACGGACGACCAACATAACCCGGAACCTATTGGGTCACACACACTAACAGTTCTCCGAAGGACATAAAATGAGTTTGAGAATTAGATTCTCAGAACGAGAGAAATAAAATCTGGTTGGACCAGACAAAGGACAATATGATGGAATTCGTCTTATGAAGATGAAATGAACGAAATTGATTTTGTTCAAATCAGATGTTGTTTGGTTAGTGAACCAAATGATTCGATTTTGAACTAAATTAAATCAACTTGATTTGGTTCACGATGGAAGAGATTTTGGCAGAACGGATGCAATGAGAAGCTTCGTCTTGGGAAGACGAATTGAACAAAACTAGTTTAGGTCAAATCAGAATTCGTTTGGTTAGTGAACCAAGCAAACCAAAATAAATCCGATTTGCTATAATACCGGTATGAACCAAAGCCGGTGAAGTTAAAAACCCTAATCCTGGTTTTCTTTTCTTCTCCCTCTGATTCGCGCTCGACCTGCAGCCGCACTGTAGTTCCTCTTCTTCACGATAAAAATAGAGGAAAAACCCTACAGAACAGAGGCACGATTTAAAAGGGGAAAATCGTGAGAAAAGAGGTGTGGCACTGTTCATCCTCTTCACCGCGGCGGCGGCGCCTGCCCTAATAGCGATTTCAATAAGGCAGGCTTTATCTTCCTACCCACGTCGCGTTCCTCTCAGTGCCGCTCCCTCCGGCCTCGAGCTCGCCTACCTCTTTGTGTCGCGTCCTCCGACCAACCTCGAGCCCACCGCGCCTACCCCGTGTCGCGCGCGCCCTTTGGCCAACTGCGAGCCCGCCGCGCCCAAGAAGCAAAGCAGCCTGATTCCAATCAGCCTCCCAAGATTTAGCATTTTCTTCCTTGTCGGTTGATCGCGAGCTTCAGCGTTTTCTTCCCTATTGGTTGATCGAGATCTTAAGCGTTTTCTTCCCTACCGACTGATCGCGAGCTTCAGCGGTTTCTTTTCGCCGGCTGATCGCGAGTGTGCCTTCCTCTAGAGCGTGGGCGTCTTCTTTTGCTTTGTGTTGCCGGTCGGAACAGAGGCGTGCTCTGCTCCTTATTGCCGACCGAAACAAAGGCCCTCTCTGACTTTGTGTTGTCGACTAAAAGAAACACAGGACAACAAAAACCCTAGCGCGCCATGATGGTCGTCCGCGTGCTGGCCGACTGCCGTTTTCGGAGAAGAGCCTTTTGAGGTTGTTATTGGAACATGCTCAATGGCCGAAAATTATTTCTGCCCACCATAAGGCGTTATCGGAAATTAGGATTTAGCCATAATATTTTGGTATCGGGATTTGTTGTAGCCGGGAGCTTATGAAGCGTTCCGAAAATTATTCCATCAATATCAAAAAGGTTCCGATCATTTGTCTTTATCAGCGGTCAAAGGTTGACCATCAAAAATTACACCGGGAATATAATTTTCGGTGATAGTAAGAAAGCCCCGGAACGATCGCGATAAATGTTGTTGCATGATTTCCAGAATAATATTTCTTTCGATTCGATTGTTTCGATCATTGGTTAGTACCGAAGACAATGATGCGACTCGTGGCTTTCGAAACCGTTCCGACGAGAGTTTGGCATTGATCACCAGTAGACTTCGACGAGGACCACTCAATTGATGCCGACACTGCTCAACGTCATCATCTGCAAGATACACATTTAGAATAATTTATTATTCAGGAAATTTTAATTTCCTGCTATGCCTTGTACGCTGTTTATTTCCTGCTTTGCATGCGTGTTCTGTGTAATAATTAGCTTTAATTATTTTTATTTTCGCTACGCACATTTGCGAAACATATAAACACATGCATTACACCCGGACGATCCCAACAGTGGTATTATAGCCTGATAGTGCAAGACCTACGCGTAAAATAATTTTTTGCATAGTAGTTAGTCGTAAATCTAATTTAAAAAATTTTAAGATTTAATTTAGAATTTCTAATTATAGAAATTTTCTAATTAGTTAGGAGATTTCGTATTAGGAAATTTATTTCTTAAATAATTAAATTTTCTTAATTAGAATTTTATTTCCTAAAAAAATATTTAGATTTAATTTAAAATTTTTAATTATAGAATTCCTAATTTGTTAAGAAATTTGGATTATAAAATTTATTTCCTAATTAATTAGATTTTCTTAATTAGAGATTGTATTTTCTAAAATAAAATATGTGATTAGATATGGAAATTTGTTTCCTAATCTAATTAAAGAATTTTGATTTATAAAATCAGATTCTTTATCATATTTTATTAAATAAGATTTACAATAGCTATGATTTATACATATGATTTATACGTGTTAATGTGTTAACAACCTAATATTTATGCGAATATTCAATTAGTTGATAGCATAATGTGATAGTTATGTATACGTGATACATAATAATTATACCTACCATTGTAGCTAAGAACAGCTTGTTGGACTCTCTCCAAGGTTGTTCTTATCTATATATGGATATCAACTCATTTGGAGAATACCTTATAATCTCCCGGATTCAAAGTAACGGCTTTTGAATTTGTAAAATAAATGATATCAATTAAGGGCTTTTGAATTCAAAGTACGGAGTTGTTAGACTCTCCTCAAGCCCGGTCTGAAATTAAACATGTTAGAACCATCAAGATATGATCTCAAGATTAGCGGGTTGGATTTAACTTAAAGCGTTGATTTATTAGATTCTCTCCAAGGTCAATGTGGATAGATGTGAAGTCGTGTGTTATACATATGATATATACGTATTAACAACCCGATGTTTATGCGAATATTCAATTAGTTGATAGCATAATATGACAATTATGTATACGCGATACATAATGGGAATATGATACCTACCATTGTAGCTAAGAATAGCTTGTTGGACTCTCTCCAAGATTATTCTTATCTATATATGGATATCAACCCATTTGGAGAATACCTCCTCCCGAATTCAAAGTAAGGGCTTTTGAATTCGTAAAATAAATGAGATCAATTAATGTATATAAATACATTACAAATCATCTCTCTTATTTATTTGATTGTATTTCTAGATTTAATTGATTACACATGTTGTATTTTATTGCGCATAATTTAAGATACCAACAATTTGACTAACCCTAAACTTTAGGATGTATAAGAATTTGAGAATTGTTCTCAAAATCCTAAATTATAAGTTTTATTTTGAGTCCGTAAAGAAAAGTAGACATGTGATGTCTCTTCAACTTGATGTATTTTCGTAAATGAATGTCATACTGTTTTCTCGTCCACTCGAATATTGGATACTGAGTGAGCCTATTATATATGTGATAATATAGAGCCTAAGGAACAGTAAAAGACTTGTTTAAAAATTATTACTATGTTTGGTTTTAATAAAGAATATCCTTTATATTTCTTATTTAAATAGAAAAGGGTCATATTTGATTTTAGGCAACAATTGTTGTTACCTAATTTAGAATGGAGTTCTTTATAAGACTAGAACATTAAGTAATAGTATCTACGTGTTTGATATTTCTAATGAGACATTCAATATCGAAACAAACAATTAATAACCGTGCTCGAAAAGATAATCAATTAACCTCCTATTCGTGGTATTATCATCTTGACCATATAAACAAGAAACACATCACTGAACTCCAAAGAGTTGGTAGTTTGGAATCATTTGAATTATATTCATTTGATATATTTGAATCATGCTTTAAAGACAAGATGATTAAGTTACCTTTTACCGAAAAGGGGAACTAATGGGAGAGTTACTTGGCCTTACACATATCGATGTGGCTGGTCCAATGCTAACTCAAACACGAGGAGGTTATAACTACTTCATTACCCTTTATCAATGATTGTTCATGATTGGGGTATTTGTATTTATTGAAGTACAAATCTGAGGTCTTTGAGTAGTTCAAAGAATTTAGAATTGAATTAGAGAAACAACTTGATAAAAGTATTAGAACAGTTCGATTCGATCAAAGTGGTGAATACTTAAGTCAAAAGTTTCAGATTATCTAAGAGACAATGGAATATTATCTAAGTGGACTCTACCGTATATGCCTGTTCATAACGGGATATTAAGAGGCGAAATCAAACTTTGTTAGACATGATAAGATTAAAGATAAATCATGCAATTCTTCCTAGAATATTTTAGGCAACGCACTTAAGACAACTGTTTAATTGTTAAATAGAATCTCGACCAATGTGGTCTCTACTACTCTATACGAGATATGGAATAGTAAAACCTCGCTTATCTTACTTGAAGATATGAGGGTGTCCTGCTTACGTGAAGAGGACTGTATCAGATCAAGTAGAGGCTAAATTTGATAAATGTCTATTGGATACCCTAAGGAAATGAGGGGTTACTAATTTTATTCTCCTGTGAAACAAAAGCATTTGTTTCATATCATACCGTATTGTCAGATCAACTTTGACTGCAATAACATCGGGCGCTTGGTGAAATTTCATTCTAGACTTTATAAATGCTTTAAAATGGGTTTTTAATATTTATAAATGCTTAGAATGATTTTAGGAATTTTCTAGAATTTTTCTAGGATTTTTAGGAATTTTTCCAAAAGAAATTGGAAAATGGGTAAAAAGGATGCATGGCCGAGATTCGAACTTGAAACCTCCAAGCAGATGTAAGCCTTAAGCAGATTGTGCTAACCAAGTGCCCCAGCAGGGGTGTGCTTGAAGAAATAGGAGGCGAATTGTTGTTATATGGGATAAAAGGCGGAAATACCCTTAGTATAAATAGGATAAGTTAAAGAGAGGGGTTATTTTTCTCTAACCTAATCTCCTTTCCTCCCCTTGCCGCCGCCCCCTCTTGGACGAAAATACCAAGGAGGATAGATCTTGAGTGGTAGTCGGCCAAAGAAGAAGGGGATCCGAGAGATTTTGGTAGATTCGGACTCACCCAAGCGAGGAGAGCGCGAAGATATCTTCCGTTTCAAGAGATACCGAGTTTAACGCGACCTTTAGAAGAGTTTCTTGGTTGTAAGTAAGAAGAAACCAATGTAAGTACATCTCACCTGCGGTAGGATCGCTTTCGTGTGATGTTTTCTATGATTCTTTCAAGATTCTTTTAGAAGCATGTTTTAGAAATCGGTTTTATGACATGTTAGAATAAACCCTAGATCCTCGGGAAAAGATAAAATTAAAAGAGAGAATTTCTACCAAGTAAAGATGGTATCATGTTTTATAAATGTTAACATCATGTTATGAGTTTATGTTGATACTTGTTAACATCATATTTATAAGTTCATGTTTTTAAAATGGTTAACATCATGTTTATAAATTCATGTTTATGATTGTTAACATCATGCTTATGAGTCATGTTTTTATATTTGATACCATCATGCTATTTAGTGCATGTTATGAGACATCATGTAAAGAAAAGGCATAAGAAGCCTTAAGAAGTATCTCAATACTAGCATTTGAGATTTTATGCTTTGGCATATTGGTAAACAAAAAGACATAAGTTAAGAAGCCTTAAGAAAGATACCCTAAACTAACATTTGGGGAAAGGCATGCAAGGTGTTTGCTAAAATGTCAATGTATATATAAAGTAAAGAAACAAAGTATTTTACTTTGAAAGGATAGTACCGGGTGGGCCAGCCACCTTAAAGAACCCTAGGCATGGATGGGACATCAGTTCGTCCTAGAAGAAGTGCCTAGGAGGGAGATAGAAATCCCTACCCTTTGAATTGGGACTTGCTACCCCATATTCAATAAGGGTGCGCGCATAGTAAGAAGCGGTACAATCCTAGGGCCCAAGAAGTGATTATGTATTTTCAAGTATTTTCAAAGTGATAAAGTATAAAGTACTTCCAAGTTCAGTACATGTTTATGATTCAGCTTGTTAGTAGAATAATCGTAAACATGAAAATAATACTTGTTAGTATGTTAAGAATGAAAGTTGACATGTTAAAGAGCAAGTTGCATGTTATGTATGAAAGCAAGTTTTACTCCCTTATGCATTGTTTTTGTGAGTAGAATGTACTTACTAAGCAAATTTGCTTATAGATGTATTTTTCTCCTACTGCAGAGAAAGGCAAAGAAAAGCAATACTAGAATGGATGGCAAAGTAAAGGCTTGATGGGCGGTGGCGGCGGAACAGCGGATTAGAACTCTATCTTTGTTAAGTTCCATTTTGGTTGTGCATCATTTGAATGTTATGCATAAGTTTAATGTTAGAGTTTATATGACACATACTAGAGTATGATATGGGTGTTGAATGCTATAGCTAGTTAATATTTTGCTATGGAGATTTCATATGGGTTTAGAAGCAATTGTTGATCTTATCATATCATGTTAAAGAAGATTATGATTAGTTTTATTTATAAACAAGTTAGTAAACATTCCATGAAGATTAGTTAAGTGTTAGATATGTTTAAATTGAGTTTTTGTAGTTCTGAACCTCTGAAATCGGAATTTCAGATTCACCAGTTTTAGTTGAGTTCACAGCCACAAGCTGCTACTCCAAGACCCACGATCCATGATCGTTTTCGATAGACAATTCACTATAAAAACTCCCTTCTTACGAGAAGGAGTTTGTCGGTTTATAAAATGTATTAAGATCGGTAAACTTATACCATCCTAATATCTTGAGGTATAAAATAGCAACAAAGAAGTTACCAACTGAGAAAATTATGCTTGTAGTTATGTGTAGCTCCTCGGCGTTACTACGACATACTGATCGGATGTTTGCGCGTAGGAAGTCATCGTAGAAGTGTATGGAATTGATTCTAGGGTCCCCCTCAGCAGCTGCTTATAAAATTTGATCCGAGCACTTGGAAGTCCTTTCGGGCACCTTCACGTCATCTCGTCGATCCACTTTCAATGCTGACTCGGCATCTTTCAGGCTCCTGTATCTCTTCTGAGCGCCTGGATGTTGACATCTGGAGATTGCCGGATCAATTTTGACTTCGCAACGTCTTATCCATATCTGGGCACCTGGACATCCAGTCACCTAGATCCAGATAAGGGTGCTCGGAACATAAAGTTTTAACCCCTCCTTTCTTACATTACAAGTTAATCCAGAAACAAATAATAGGAAAGGAAAATAATTTTTCAAACTATTTAGTCTTGACTTTAGATTTTCGACTAAAATCCTAGGTCAGGCCGATACCTATTGTTCCCCTTACTGGGAACGCCTTACCACTCAAGAGAAGTTATCTTTTGTTAACCAAGTCCTCCAGACCTGTTAGACTTTTGCTCAACCTTGATCCTCGACCCCCAAAACTTCTACTGCTATATATTTGGTCCTCCAAACTCGCATAGACTCTCTACCTGGTGCTCTGATCTGTCAAGTCTTCCTGTTCGATCTTCCAAATCAGGACTTCCTTGCCCAGTTCTTCAAACCAGGCCTTCCTTGTCCTAGTCCTCCAAATCAGGTCTTCCTTGCCCAATCCTTCAGATCAGAACTTCCTTTGTCTAGCCGCAACTAAGACTTCCCTGTGCTATTGCACACTCAATTCAGCTCATTAGTCTACTTCTCAAACTTAACTTGAACCCTTTGCCATTATCAAAACTCAGGTTCTATCATCTGATGCTCTCTGCACTAATAAGAAAACCCAAATTTGGAAAGTTTTGAAAGGCTATAAAAGGACTAAGGGAACATCTGTTGGAGATATTAAGAGGTTTTTCGTGATAGAAAATCTTAGGAGAGAGTCCTCTTCCAAGGAGTTGTAAGGATTCCATCTACCAAGGAGGTAAGAAAATCTTTTGAAGACGACATTCGACATCTATGACTGAGCTTTCTTACTATTCTCTTTTTCATTGAGTTGTAGTATACTTAATTCCATGTCTTCGGCTTGTGTCTCCATTTTTATGGAGTAGTTCCTTAATTCTAGGATTAAGAAGTAACCCGACTTTTATTTAATAATTGTATATTAATAGTTATCTCTTTTATCACATGATATCTTTGATTTAGTTATTAGTGTACTTAATGTGTTGATAGAACTTAATGGACATTAGCATCGATCCTGGGGTAAGGAGGGAGAACTAAAAGGCGAACTCCAATATCAGACCTATAATAACTAGACTTGAGGGATTGTGCTCGAAATAGTCCAAACCCTTTTGAGGATATCAATGGCTATCACAAAGCGCAAGGGGCTTATCTCGATTTAGCATCATGAAGTAACAATAGCAGTCTTGGGGTTTGTGGGGGTTCTAGTGATAGGTGCCTCTAATAGAAAGCAATCACTCTACTACGACTATTGATGTGCGTATGGATTATATACGTTTCTTGTACTTTATTTGCATATCTTTCAATACTTCATGCTATTTTCTGCGTTCATTACATTCTTTATCTGTGCATTAGACATTATTTTATCTATTTCCTAGTTCGAAGGACTGCTTGTGTGTTTATGTATTTACAGGACGGAAACGGAGCAAAACAGGCGAGACGGAGTACCAATTGAAGACAAGGCAAGACAGGGTCGTGCCTCAAAGGCACGGCCGTGTCTAGTACCGTACCTCCCCAAGGTCGTGCTCAGTGTACACGATCGTGCTTGCTAACAGAAGACCAATTCCAGAGACCGTGCCCCAAGGGCACGGTCGTGCCTCTCAAACATAAGCCCAACTGCTCCTGGTCGTGCCCCACAGGCACGACCGTGCCCTCCTCCAGCAGCAGCCAGGACATGGCCGTGTCTCCTAGACACAGTCGTGTCATTTTTCCAGTGCCACGTCAAGACATGGTCGTGCCTCTTAGGCACGGCTGTGTCGTGTCTCATCAACAGAGAAGTGATAGCCCCTGACCGTGCTTCACAGGCACGACCGTGCCACTTGCTCAGATCATCCACTGCTTGTGGCCGTGCCTCTCAGGCACGGCCGTGCCTATCCAACAGAGTAGCGTGGAATGCCTTTAACTGGACCTTCCGAGGAACTTCTTAGGCTATGATGAATCTTTATGAGGGATATCTAATGGTTACTTATTGTTGGGGAGAGGTCTTTAAACGGATACCCAGTGACAAAGGGTAGGACATATAGTAGTATACTGGGACGCCCGAGTGACAGCGGGAATGCTTTAACCAGGCTATCTGGAGTCATCTCAAACCAACAATAGTAACACTAGAACACCATTGATTTATTCTGAGGAAACCTGACGAGGTCTAATTAGATATTTTCGTTAGAATCTCTGCAATTGTGAATTTATTGAGGAATGGTAGAGGATCCATAGTTAATCAATCATTATCTCGAGGAATCCGCAGTCCTAGGATCGCCTTCCCAAACACTATCACAGTCGAATTCTCTCCGATTAAGGATTAGGAGCACTACAACACTCTTTCTCCCCCACACCAATCCAATTTATACGAATTCTCCAATCTTATTGTGCTAGTTTAGTAATTAATTCCACGGTCCCTGTGGATTCGATCTTTTATTACTTGACGACATTCCGTATACTTGCGGAAAGCCTATCAACTATCTCGAAAGTAAGGATCGCATTTGGGTGAATACATCAGTGTAAACTGAAATGATAGACTACTTTCAAGCTTGATTAATATTGAGGTAAAATAGAAATCACAATTACATTATTAAGGATAGTCGTGATAAAATCGTAGTCCTAAAATTACCTTTTAAAATCGATTTTCTCACAACTTCTCACTCTTACTTTCTTAATTCATTTTCTTTCATGATGCTTCTCTTAATTTTAATTTATTTAGATATCTTACTTTGTATTTAAATTGATACTCGACTTCATCATATTAGTGGATGACATTTTATTATTTGACGACGGTTATGCATTTGTGAAAATCACACATCAATGCCTTATGCGCACAAAACCCACATGTCCTCCCGATGACATCAACAATCAAATCTTGATCAAATTTCCTTACTCAACTTGCTTAAAAAAAGGGGATGATTGTGATGAGAGGGAAGATGACTACATGCACGTGGCCAACCCTCCTTGGTGGGCCGTCCTCTCTACACAACAAAAAGTAAGGGCTCAAGCCATGGATAGATGGGCTTGGTGCAGGAACATAGAAGGATCACTAGGAAACCCACTTAGTGTGAAACTAACTTATACGTAGCAGTGAATAAAAATTTGATTAAATTAAATAAATTAATTAAATTTAAAAATTTAGTTTGATTATTTTAAATTTTTAATTATTTTTAAAAAAATAATTAATTTAATTAATTTGATTCAATTTTAAAATTTCTTATTCTATAAAATCGAATAAATCGAATTAATCCAAAAATAATAATTTATAAAATTTTATGTTAGTAAACTTATACACCCCTAATTAATTGATAAATTTTTTATAATATTTAAAAAATTTTAGTTATTTCGATCGAAAATCAAATTAATCGATATTTTATCGGTCCGATTTATTCAATTTTTATTTGAAAATTCAATCGATTTAGTTAATTCAAAAAAAATTAGTTCAATTTAATTTTAATTAATTCGATTCCGTTCAAATTCGATTCGATTTTAATTAAATATTCAATCCTACTTGTATGAGATCCAAAGGGTTGTTGAGTTCCAAAGGCTCATTGGGGCCCCTGCCCGATACGTGCAGATTGAGCCCGCAGAGGGAAGGATAGGTTAAGCCTAGGTGTCTCTGGATTCGCATACCCGACATCACCATGTTCTCTTGCTACCAGTCGTGGGGTAATGGTGCCCTGTAAAATCGATACGAAAAGATAATGGCGAAAGTATATATTACCATAGCCATTGATCCGAGAATTTGACCGACCTACGAAGCTTGATCGACGCCTTAGATCTGACGGAACAGTTAATTCCTTTCGCAAATTATGTATTCATTAATATTTACTCACTAAATCCGTCCCCTAAACTAAACCCAAGGAGGGCGTTTAAATAGTCAAATTACACATCTCACTTTTAAAATACCCTATTTTTAAAATTGTCCATCTCAACCACAAGTTTTTCAAGTCATCCTTTCCCTCTGTTGTCTACCTTTCTTCACTCTCTGTTGGATCGGTGATTCACTTGAACAGCGATGAAGGAAGGCACTCATAAAATCACGATCGAATTGATAGTGAAATCACAACAAATCCAAATCGCAATTTTTGCCTCGACTGTGACAATGTGGCCAAGATTATATGGTTGGGATTGGCCACGAAGCAACTACCGAGCTAGCTGGTCACGAAATCAATATATAATTTGGGTATATTGCGGCTAGGCTTTTTTTTTTTTTTTTTTGTTGACAGCTATCCATTGAATTGAGAGCTCATTTGAGGATGTAGTTGAGTTGGTTGTAATAAAGTAGAATTATTGAAGTGGACAAAAATTGAATCTTGACAAAGTCGAGATAATGTCTTTCTCTATCGTGATCAACTGTAATTTTTTGATTTACTTACTCATAAATGATTTATCAAATGGGTTAATCCATGGCGGAATAAGTCGACCCATTAAAACGTCATCATATTGCGGGGCGGGGCGGGCCGACTCACCAACTTGGTGAATTGAAATATCTTCAACCCAATCCAACCCAAGACGGGTTATAGATTAGGCAGGTCAACTCGTGAGTCTATCAAAAAAATAAAAAAATATTAAAAATTTTAAGTTTAGATTATAATTTAAATTGATAAAGTTGGAATTTTTAAATTGAGTTATAATTTTTAAACTTGAATTGTAATTTAGATGGATCAAACCCCTAATTCATTAAATTTTTTTATTTAAATTTTAAAATTTAAAATAAATAAAGAGCAATGATATGCAACATGAAAAAATGCAGCATGAATTCAACATGACACACTACATGCAGTGGGACTCACAACCATGTAGTTGAGTGTGTCATGTTAGTTTCATGTTATATTTTTTTCATGCTGCATATTATTTTTCATAAATAAATAAACTTTCTCAACTCATAGGCCAACCATTGATCGCGGACCTAGAAAGGTTAATTCATCTGAATTCATTTTAAAATAGGTTGATAAAATTTCAACTTAACTTATTTAAATTATTTGGCGGGATGGATCAATTTGGTAGATCTAATCTAAATTGATGATTATAAATGATTGTGAAATTGATCGTGTGAAATGATTCAGATAATAAATTTTATATTTTACTCAGGAAAATGGAGGAAGATAGACGATAGATGAGAAAACTATTTTAGAAAATATGTGCATGACTTTGATAATTAAAAAAAGCTGATGTGGACTCGGCGGCAGTTGGATCGGCAGCGTGACCCACTGATTGTTTGGTTGGGATGTCTCCTTCGCTACTTTTTTTAATTATTATTATTACATGTCACGCTGATGTCACGTGCGTGGAGAAGACAGGAATCGATACTTTCCTTGAGGCGGAGGGAGAATAAAGAGACGGAGACGCTGGGATTGATTCACTTTCGGCTTCGGCTAAACCCTAAAAATTCGAGCGTACCTTTCACATCATGGCTTGCTTCCCCTGGCGCGTGCTCCGATTCTTCCTGCCCCCGGCTTCTGGTAGCTGCCGGCGGCGCCCATTTGCTTGCTTGATTCGTTCATGGATTCTCAGATCGGCGGGAGCAGCATTCAAACTTCGCGGTAGCGTGCCATTCCAAAACCTAATTTTATTCCTTGTCCTTTTAGTCCTTTTACTGTCCGGTGAAATGGCATTGTGGTGTGTGACCCACAAAGAATCAAGCTTTTGCCCTTTTGGACTAATTCTACTTTATATCGAGATTTTGGTAGTCCAATGTAGTATTAATTCGTTGGAGAGATGATCCAGTTGGAGGTAGATGGTAGATTACAATCTTCTCAATCTGTGATGAACGATTGTGTGTCGTCCTTACATTGTTTGGTGAAATGTCGCAGTCACAAAATTTGATCTTTCAGGCACTAGGAAACACTTTGCCTTTTAATTTCATTCAGTAGGACAATGGAGGACTAATTGGTTGTAGAGATATATGATCAACTTGGAATTGGTTGGTGGATTATAGGCGTTCAACTTTTGAGGAAAGATTGTAGCTGAAGCTGTATAAATGAGTACTCTTTAATTAGAGGGAATTGTACAGTAGCCAATAACGAACGAGCCTATAATCACATTGACAATGAAGTTGCCAATTCACAGTTGATGGCATATTTAGTTATGTAGGACCATATATGTTGAAACTACCACCTAGATTCTGGTCAATTAAATTGTATTTTTTTTTCGCTTTTTACTAACAGTGGCAATATATGTTAGTCTATTATTCTTATTTTTGGGAAAAAGTTGTCATTAGTAATACAAATTCTCCACAGAACATAAAAAAGGACTAATTTGGTTACACGGAGAAATGAGAAGAGATAGAATATGGAAAATAGAAGCTAAATGTGACACTTATTTAGTCTCATGCTAAGGATTGTAAACCAAAATGTATACTTTAGATGAGTTAACTTCTGATGATTTGAGTTTAAGTGCTTTGAGTTGAACCTTACAAGTTTAGTGATCAATTCTCTTAACATTTTGAAGAATTATGCTAAAAAATGTTAATTATTCTTCTAGTTGATAACTAAGAAAATAATTCGTCTGCTATCATTCTTATTTTCCTTCTGGCCTGAGGATGTGCAAATGCCTAATATTACAGGGCTGAATGTCTCTTCATTTTATGCTTAATATCTAATTGGAAACAACCTTTTGCATAATCAGTCTGACACAAACTCCAATGAAGAATCCCTTTCATTAGATTAATTTGATCTTCAATTTTAAATTTCCTTCCTATTAAATAATGACACAACGCTTTTTTTTTTCCAGGGGATGGGAGGAGACATCCCATGCAAGTCTTCTGTATACAATTACAGCAATCCATAGTAAAGAATGTATAATGAGCTTTTGCTTAATGTTTCCTACAATGTGAAGGTGGAAACTCTGCAAGGAAGTCAGTCAAAGATAGTGGAGTTGCTCCTCCACTATCTTTTTATCTCTTCTTATTCACACGCTATCCTTCTACTACCATGTGGTCACATTCACAACCGAAGTGGGCCTTCACTCTCATTTCCCATCACCAGTTCTATATATTCTTCTTTCTTCCACTCTCAAGATCCCTCTTCTCCTCCCTGCTCCATCATAACTAGCACACCATTAATTTTCTTGGGAGAGTTTTAGCTCATTTCTATATATTGTGCTTCATACCTTTGTGAGATGGCAACATCTTCAATGCAGATTGGCATGGACTCCAATGACTGGCTAAAGGTTATTAATGCTCTAAAATTAACTCTTCTGTTTCTGCGCTAAATTAAATGGCCCTGGTAGTTTTCTTAATTGTTCTAGTCAGTGAAAGAAATGGCTTAGTCCTGCAGTTGAATGCAGGCAAGTTTTTACATCTTTCTTTACTGATTGTGATTTATGCAGAGCATTATGATGAGCCAGGAAGACAAGGTCATAGCTGCAGACTACTCCCTGTCCTCCGACGAGCTGATCTCATGCTTGACACCAATGCCGACAACTGAGAGGAGGTTGCGGCCACCACCACAGGAGCAACAGGCCCTCAAGTGCCCACGGTGCGACTCCATGAACACCAAGTTTTGCTATTACAACAACTACAGCCTCTCTCAGCCTCGCTACTTCTGCAAGACATGCCGCCGCTATTGGACCAAGGGCGGCTCACTCCGCAATGTTCCTGTTGGCGGTGGCTGCCGTAGGAACAAGCGCCGCCCTGCCTCTGCTACCATTTTGGTGGCTGCACCAGTGCGACATCAACTGCCACCAGCAGTGCCCTTAGGCGGCCTAAAACCAGTACAACTCCCAAATTGTTTGATGAACGAGAGCAGTTTAAATATCATGGATTGTAGTTACAATTCTGGCGGGCTTAATCTCGTCATGAACCATGCCAAACATGAAACTGGAGATATGAACATGCTTGGGCTTTGCATGGACAGAAGCCGTGCGGCACTAATGGTGGAGCCTTGTCAAAAGCTAAAGTTTCTACTGGAAGATGAGCGCTGGGATCATGAAGTCAAGTCTGGTGATGGATCCTGGAACAATGTTCTCTCTATTGGGTGGCAAGAATCAGTCGGCTACTCTGACGACCATGGATCATTTTCATCATCGTTGGGCAGAATATAAATATAGGGAAGGCATCGTATTAATAGTATAAATATGTTGTTGCTAAATTATTTGGAATGAAATTAAGAGACTCATGTTTAATTCCATGTTTTGTTTTCTGATGAAGAATGGAAATGCCATAACGCTTGATTTCACTGGTATTATTTTGCATGATCTGCTTTTGAAGGTAATAGGGAAGATAATGACCTCAAGAGCTCGTATCTGAAAAAGATGGTCTGAATTGTTTTATGTGGAACGAAAACTCACACGGCAATTTCCTTCTGAAATGACAATCACATCGGACAGTGATGGAATTTGATTGAAATTGCCTTCAAAATCGCCAAAGTTCAATGAACCATGGGTGCACTTTCGCGGCTTAATGTTCAACACCATAATAACAAAAAATAAAGATCTGTTTCAGGAAAAATCAATGACAACGAAGCTGTGACATGCTTATAAAAGACACTGTGTTCAAGCACTAATTTTCTAAGACTCGCTGTCATTTTGGTAGGAATTGATGGGTTGCACGACCGACTGCTGGGGGACAGGAGTGGCCCGCGCCATGCGGAAATGTCTTGTTGAAATCGAAATTCCTAGCGTCAGATTTCGGTTGGGTTGCATTCCCACCTCCAGAATTAATCTATTCCAAGAATTGACTATTTGAATTACCAAAAAAATTGAATCACTTTCTTCTCATGATATTTCTGACTGTTTTGTTCTTGGTTTTTATAACATATGTAGGGTTTCTTTTACTAACATTTTCATATTTGTTCTGATGATACAAATGGAAATTGAATGAGCAAATAACAGAATATGGAGATTTTTAAATCCAGGTTGGCATCAAACATAGTTAACAAACCATCCACCTACTCCGTAGCCCTTCAATTTTCCCCGAATTGAATGAAACATAATAGAATCAATATATATTTCCAAAACATTATGGTATTATCCACTTTGGACTCACGTCCCTCGTGATTTTATTTTTAGATTTTATCCAAAAGATCTCATACCAATAAATATCTCCATCTTATAATTTAAATATCTTTTCCATGTATTTTTACGTGGAACTTTAATTGTATCACAACAATTTACCCCTTAAACAAAAGATCACTAAATATCTTTTCCATGTATTTTTAACGTGGAACTTTAATTGTATCACAACAATTTACCTCTTAAACAAAAGATCACTGGGAGCCTCTACTTAACGATCCCAACTGATCCCTTACTAATCTGAATCCTAACGGATCCACCCCCTTAACGATTCCAACGGATCCCTTACTAGGAGCTTCCCAATTATTCCTTTGTGAGGGTCCCTGTATGACACCACATAGACCTGCTCTGATACCACTATTAGAACAGATAAAATTCATATATATCTCCAAAATGATATGATATTGTCTACTTTGAATTCACACCATCGAGATTTTATTTTTGAGATTTTATCTAAAATGTCTCATACAATATAGATATCTCTATCTTATTATCCCAGAATCTTTTTTATGTATTTTTAATATGAAACTTTGATTATATCCCAATAAAGCATTCAATGTCAATTAGAAATTAGGATCATCCATGGTACTAACTACACATTCTATCCGCGCAGAGTATCTCAAACTACTGAAACTAAAAGGACGAAAGCAATTTCTACAAAAGTTCAGATTCTCCTATCAAAGCAAACAATAATAGCACTGCAAACTATAGCCAGTCCAAAACCAAGATGGAACTGAACTAACACAATCTGTTAATCTTTGCAACTGTCAAGCCCCACACACATTTGTTTACAGAAACAGGCATAAGAAACACTAATGGCAAGAAACCAAGTACCGAAACATAAATTGCCAGATGATAAAAGTTATTGCATGACCAAAAGTTGCACATTTCTAAAAACTGGAAATGACAGTACTATATAGTTCTACGAGAGGAGCTTGGGTCCATCTTCAGAGAATCTGTTTTTAAGAAACTTCAGCGGCAGCAGATGCTAAGAAAGCTCTTCCAGGTTCATATATACATTGTTCAGATTATTCTTACTAGCCGAGATAACTTGAATGCTATTGATTAGGCATGTGCTGCACATGTATCAAGCATTGACACCATCTGAGACAATCCTGTTCTTGCTCTTCCATTTGACATAATCATTGTGGCTGAACTTAGTAAATCCCCTGGGGATCAGTTCAAAATATTAGCACACAATGAAAAAAAGGGCACAACTCTAATTATCATTCCAGTGTCAGCAGATTTAGTTGAAAGCAATTGTTAAATCAGCAGCAAAAACTACATTTTAGTTGCATATGTAAAGGATTATAATTCGACCAGTAAGTACTTCACTTAGATGGAAAGCATCCTTTCCTGCAAATTTTGTCATGTACTTATTACATGCAATGCGAGCAGCCTAAAGAGCTTCACTGGAAACATTTTCCTTCTCCCAACTCACCAGGTGCACACAAAAAGGGAACTCATCAACCCCTTTTTCTTCATTCCAACATCATAAATCGTAATCTTAGGATCAGGAACACCACGGAAGTACCGTGATTTAGGATATGGTTTGTTCTTAATTTGGTGATAACAATGTGCAAGTCCTGCATGAAAAACATGCACTACAAGAAAATACTGAATAGACAACGCTAGAAAGACAATAGTTTTTGTCAAAACTGTTATCTTTTTTTGTTTAACAACGTTTTTAATCAAAAATATTGTCTTTTCAAAATCAAAGATAACGTTTTTCAAAAAGCGTTGTCCATTAATGTTTTTTTTATCAAAGACGATGCTTTTTTTCAAAGTGTTGTCTTTGAGGATATCTTATATCGAGGATCTTTTTATCATGCGGTCCATGGTCTACTTCGGGGATTTCACCAGTCGTCTTCTCCGGACGGTGACCTCGTGCTTCTCCTCTTCTCTCGCCCCTCTCGCACCTCTCTTTGCCTGTCATTGCATCTCTCTTCCTCTCTCGCCGCTCCGTCCAGCTTCTTCTCTCCGATCCCGATCCCGACGCAGTATAACACACAGGTGGTGTCAGTTTCATCCTCAACGAGAGTGATGACGCAGTCTTCATCACCTTCTCTGTGGCGCAGGCCGTTGCTTCGCCTTCTGCGGCGTCATCTGGTTTCGGCGAAGGGTTTTTCGAGCCTATTCTCGTCTGCAGCGGCATGCACGAGCTCTTCGTGCCGTTGGGAAGAGGCGAAGAGGACGATGGTGGAAAGTCGCAGCCCGTGCTCCTCCAGGCCGGTGCCCTCCACTTGTTTATGAGCTTGTACCATTCCTTCGAGTTCCAGGTACGCCTTCGATCTTTTTTCTTCGATTAGGATTAGAATAATGATTCTAAAATTCTTGGCAGGTTAGACCATTAGATACTTGTGATAATAAGCCAGTGGATATTCCTAAGATCATGCTGTGTTTGGAGGTTTATCATAACAAACGAACCATATTGAAGGTAAGTTACCGTTCACTTCTTTATGTCTGAAGTAGGGATGAAGTTATACACATTGAGTTCGATACTATAATATATTACCTGCTCTATACCATAATATATCACCTGCATACAGTCTTAACATCCTTGAACTGTTTATTTTACCAGAATATCAACAAACGAATCATTAATGATATTTGTGAGAATGATCTATCCACTAGGTATTATAACTTGAATGTTGGTTGCATAAGTAATGATTCCTTTTGTTTTATCTCCTACCTTCCCCATATATCATGTCTTCAACCCACACAACATTTCTGTAGCACTAACAACTCTTGTCCCAACTGTGTTCTTGTAATAGTAATCTAGATATATATCATTCCCCCATATACAATATGATTGTTTTTCCTAATTAAATACAATTAATTTCAGATTTTGTTGTAATTGACTATAATCTTTTCCTATGTCTTGTAAAATTTTTTATACAAATTATTATAATAATATTAAAATGTATAGATTGAATAATAATATGCATGTGTTGGAAGTCAATATGGACTTGAGTGAAAAAAATATAGTAAAATTGATATGAAATTTCTCAATTTTTGTTTGCAAAAAATCAACATCAATTATATCATTTCAACTATTTTGAAGGTGTTTGCTCATTGTCAATTGATTAGTTGTAATAAGAATAGACAAAGAATGGATGTCAAAGGATAGACTATCACATGAATATGAGTTTGAAGTCGAATATTTCTTACAATTTGCAATGAAAAATGCTAATGATCTGGACGCAATACCTTGCCCATGTGCAAAATATGGTAACTAAAAAAGAAAAATGTAGAAACTATAAGGGCACATATAGAGACGGATCTTCTTACGGGTTGTACTGGGCTGTAGCCTAGCCCTGTTTCTTGGAGATGGAGAGGGCGGCACGGTCGGAGATCCCGCACGATCTTGTGAGGAAGGAGGCAGTCGGTGATGAGGGATCGTCGACGTCGACGAAGGAAACAAAATAGGATCTGACAAATCCCAGAAAGTGTAGACGAGAGGCAGCTGCAGTCTGACGAAGGCCGTGAGTGGTAGTCATCTGAAGTTGACGGTGGACGGCGGCGCAAAGACGTCGAAACATTGCTGAGTTCGCTCTGTAAACCAACTGTTTGAAGTAATGACGGCGGTAGATCTTTGGCCCAAACTTTCGTTCCCTAAAAAGTTGCCCTTCGTCCCTCATTTATATGGAATTTTATCATCACGCGTACATTTTTCTAAAAAATTTATGGTAATTGCACAAAGGACATTTTTAAAGTTGTCAAATTCTCAATTAATTTTTAATCCTTTTTTAATAGTTAATTATAAGAGAGAGAAATAAAATAATATTTTTAAAAAATAAAAGTTAAATAAATAAAAATAAAAAATTATTATAGTGTTGATTTTAAAGAGCAGTACTATTTTAAAGGATATTTTTAATGTTGTCGAATTATCAACTAATTTTTAATCTTTTTTTAATAACTAATTATAAGAGAGAGAAATAAAATAAAAATTAAAAATTAAATAAATAAAAATAAAAAATTAATCTAGTGTTGATTTGAAAGAGCAGTACTACTACAGTGCTATTATTAAGAATAGAATCATACTATTCTATTGATTTTACATAACAAAAATATTATGACGTAGCAGACTTGCAAGAGGGCAAGGGTTCGAATCCTGGTGAAGTCAGACAATACCCTCCTGCGTCGTAACCAACTGCACTTTCTCGATTTACTTCCTCACAGATGGTCATGGGGTCGACCGTGTGGGGCCGCTAAGGTGGCGGATCTAAAATGCAGAAGAAAAATATTAATTTTAAAGATCAATACCATTGTGGTGTTATTATTCAAAAAATAACAGATACTACAGTATTAGAATTTTAAAAATCTTTTGAACACTATTGAGAATGACTCTAAATTGATAACCTAGGGCATGATAGAACTCAGGATCATTATAGAAACTTATCCGACTTAGAATGGATCACTACATAAATCTACTAAATAATTATTGCGACCGTTGCGTTTGCTAGAGGGGGGGGGGGGTGAATAGCAACTTTTTGCTCTTGCCTACAAAATCGTTAGCGAAAACACAAAACAAAAGCAAGATAAAATGAAACTAATGTTAACCCATTCGATTTACTTGGTATCTACCTCTATGAGGTGACTAATTAAGGATCTACACACACCACGTGACCGTTCCACTATGAAATTTATCCTTTTCAAAGCAATCTTTGAAGGCGGAGAAACCTTTATAAATGACCTCTTCTTCTTACAAATGTGTAGTGAAAGTTTAGGGGAAGATTTTGAGAGTTTACAGAGATTGAAGATCGTGCCAAGAAAAAAAGTGCAAACATTTGCGCCTCCATTTTTCAATTTGTGTTTTTATAATTTTCTCGATATCAGTCTGACTCAGGGATCAGGACTGATGGGCTTCAACGGCTCTTGTAGATAGCGTTTAATTCTCCAGCTGTCAACCCAACATTCAGATATCAGTCGACTGAAAACTCCACCAGTCAACTGGCCAGTGATTTTCACTCGATCAAACTCTCTGTGTGTTTTAGATCAGGACATCAGTTGATTGATGGGAATATCAGTCGACTGGTGAAGCTAAAAATCATCTTTCAGCTTTTTCTTCATCCCTTAGCCTTGACTTGCGCCTTCAAACATTTTCCACAAGCCTCATGCCCATCCTTGCACTTGCTTGAGATGTTTTCCTCAACTTCGTTATGCTAAGTCTTCCTTTACCAAGAGGCCGCGCCTCCGGGACTTCACCATTTGCCAAGAGACCGCGCCTCCGGGACTTCACCATTTGCCAAGTCTTCAATTCTGAACTTTCCTATGAACTCAATTCACACATATTAGATTATCAATATTGCCTAACTTAAATTTATTTTAACCAAACAATAAAATCCAATGACACTTGAGGCAAGACTGCATCAACAATTTCCTCCTTTTTGATGTTTGGCAAAAACTTATTTAAGTTAGGTCTTTAATATGACAGGATATCTACATCAGCAAAATAACTATAATGATAAAAAAAGAATCATAAGATAGTCACAACCAAGGCCAGTAACGAGGAAATCTTTACCCTTAACTTAACTCCACCAAGGAGGTAACCAGATAATGGTGATTTAGAATCGTCAAGGATTGGCTAAAGTACCTCTCCTGTCTAAACCCTTCAAAGCCACCATGTCGAAAACCTTCCATAGAAGACCGAAACGAGCCACAGTGGGCTCATGTAAAGTGATCTTCCATTTTCGGCTGACCATTGGAGCATTGAAGAACTCCGTCCACCTCAGGATCCATAGCGGTACGATAATACCAATTACAGTATCGCAGCCAGTCCTTCATCCACCCTCATAAAGACGACCATTCCAGGAAGTCTTTCATCCCAGGCTGAGTAAATAACTCATCTGGGCATAGGGCGCGAGGTTTCATCTCTTTCAAGAGGAAACTCACAACACAATATAACCACGAAGGTAAGGATTTAAGGGACGACCCCGACCAAGCCATAACTCAAATGGCAAGGTGGTCTTGGTGTGGTACGTATGCTATTCGAGATAAAACTGACTTCATTCACTAGTGAGAAGGCTGCTTAAGCTTTTGCTTTAGAAGTGAAGTACTCCTGACTGAAAGCGCTTAGTATTAGTAAGTAAATCCCCTAATTCCTAGACCCGACTATCCTAGGAGCAGACCAAGAAGGGAGGGATGAATTTCGCCTCAAAAGGCAATGGAGAGCTCAACTCTACCTAAGCTACTTTTATTTTTGGGAGATAAAATTACAAACTTATCAACCATTGATGAAAGTCCGGAAAGCAGCCAATCCACAAAACGGAACAGCAGCTACAACTAAAGAACAACAACCATTCAATGCTTCTAATGCTTCAATAAGTTATGAACCGAACCCGACCTCTTTTGAATATCTCCAGAACCGGAACCCCTCCCTTCTGCCTACAAAGATTCAATACCCGCTCCCTTAGGTGGCGCCAGGCAAATTAATAAGTATGATGATTCGTTCCTCCACTTATAAGTAGCAGTAGAGACAAAAGCATAACTCTTTTCAGTAGTCTTCTAACCAAGAAACTCCAATCAAAGGAGCGTAGCCAACAGCGTACAACTCTAAAGGGCATCTCTTTTCAACTAAACAGCTTTAGTGCATATAGCTGCGAACTGTTGGATATCCGCCCACTCCAACTCAGTCGAGCACTTAAGCTTCATTAAAGTGCTTTGTGACTTATAATTTCCTACCTCGGACAAGAATCAGACAAGAAGGACTTAAGCGCTTCGCAACCGAAAACTACAACCGGAATTCCTTAACTATTGAAACTGGAAGAACAAAAGCAACGGACTGAGAAGAGGGCCAAAATAGTAAGTAGATCTTTCCCAATATATATACAGGGTTGAATAGTCGTCGGCCCTTACTATCGTTGTATAGCTCCAATGCTTATTAATTGTTTGATGTGCATAGCACACTCTTCAGCCTCCCAATTTGTGTATCTTAAGTCTTGTATTTTTATTGTGAGATTAGGATTGATGATAGATAATTTACTATATACCTTATCTCATTTCCAATATTTTATTGGGGTTTCTCCTATAATTTTTTATTTTTCTAGTCTCGAAATTAGGAAGTCCAAATCTGTTTGGGTATTAATTAAATGAAGTAAGTTGGAGTAAAGTCTCTTGGGATGTCATGGTCTACATATAAATTTTCTAAGTCGTCTATGTCTAAATCTTCTGTGTTGTATGGGTTAGCATAGCCAAGTCTTTCTAGTTTCTTTGTGTTCCTAATTTTAGTGTACATGAGCCCTTTATAGTGCATTGATAGGTATTGGCAGTGGTGACAGCGAGCTAGGGACATCACCACGCTTTTGAGCGCAAACTGTAGAAGGGTAGTTAGAGATGATAGAAGAGACAATAGGGTGGATAAGAAAAGAACATAATCTTTGGTAAGGAGTAATGCTCGATTGGGGGCGATAAGGAAATTAAGACCTAGGATGAGGTGGATATTTGGATGAGGGAGCAGTCAAATCCAAAGTTGAGCAAGAGAAAGAGTGGACTAAAAGTATTACAGTTGGTATTAAAAATGAAGGTGTATGTTCTTCACAAACTTGTGGCAGGAGAGCTTCTGACTGTTAAATTACATGCCCAAAGATTGGTTAGTGTTTTTGATAATGGGTAGGATGGAAAGGACAGTGGCTTCATCAATAGTTGAGTTAGTTGCTACACTATCAAGAAATGCATGCAAGGTGAATTCAAGTCCATGGATATTGAGAAGACAGCGAACATGTATATCTACGGTGCGGCTAGAATTACAAATACTAGGAGTTTTGATGAATACTAGATTGGTATCCTCAGGTTCTAGACTAAGAAATCCTTTCCCTTGGTCAAGCCTTGGGTCTGGAGGATTGGTCATCTTAAGGTTGGCGATTTCGGCTTCTAGTAGATTTATGCGAGTTTCAAGAATAGAAACTCTTGTTTCAAGTAGTACATTTCTTGTACTGTCTCGAATAGTATGAATAGTAGGAATGAAAAGAGTTGTTTGAGACAGATTATAAATCTATTTCTTGCAATGTTGGCAAGTGCCTCATTTATTAATAGTTGGATAGAAACCGCAAATAAAATAAGGAGCATTATCGGTTTCATGTTTGAGGTTCCATTTCTCTTTGATCAGATCTTAAGTCTGTTAAGTTCTAAGGTATGGATTGATGATACATAAAGTCTAGATCATCAGTTGGTAAGTTTTTCCAACTATTCTATTAAGTGGTCCAAATCTGGTTGGCCTTGGACACTTGTTATTCCATATTTAGCAGCTAACCCATAGGGATTATCAATAAAAGAGTTTACTAAAGTATAATTAACTGAGGATGGAATTTCTTCCATATCTTCTACTGATATAATGGAATATATAGCAGAGGCATCTAATACTGTTTCTCTTTATTGAGATAAGACTTTTTAGCTCTGCTCTTTCTTAAATAGTACGTAGTTTTTTGTCTGAATTTAGGTTTTGGTTGTATAGCCGATTTTTTTCTTCTTCTTTGAGATTGATTTGTTCCATATTGTTGAAGAGTATATATTTGGCTACAGAAATCATATTGTTGATTTTTCAATTGTTTCTATGTTTGAATATAAGTACATTTTTCTTTAAGTTTGGTGATGATATGTTATATGTGTACTCTTATATTATTGTATTGAGGTGGTACATTCATCTTAGACCATGATTTATGTATCTCTTTTCCTAATTCTCTAGGTAATTTACTAAATAATCTTTCTCCTAGAGCTGACTTACAGTAATTATCTGAGACTGTTGTAAATGTTAAAAAGTCATTATAGAAAGGTTTAATCCAGTTCCAGCAAAATAACTAGAATTGTTCTAAGTCTCTCATTGTCTTTTTATTCTATCCCATATCTAGTCTTGTGTTGACATCTCTAGCTGTTAATAGTCTATGGACGGTATAACAAAAGTTAAGTATGTTATTGCCATGTGAGACAATTCTAGTAATTTCTTTTGGGAATTTTAATTTAAAAGCTTCCCAAACCACTCTAGTTACATCTCTTTCTTTTCCAAGTGTTTTAGTTCAATTAAGTCTTCTGGGGTTAGTGAAATAGTAATTTCTATTGGAAGGTAGACATTCATCTAAGTCGTCAAAGAAGGAATTAGTTATCTCTGTTCTGTTCATGAAGTTGAAGTTTGAGTTATAGACCTTCGTACTAACTTGTTGAAGTACTATTTGTTTGCTAAGTTTTAGGTGTTGAGCACCTAATTGTTTAAGTAATTTTAGAGGATCTTGGTCTTCTATATTCATTAGATTTAAGTTATCATCTTCTATTTGGGCGTTTTGAGAAGTAGAGGGTTGATATCAACTAAATCTAATAGTTAGGCTTCCATGTCTGTGTTTATAAAATATAGAATTCGTTGGTTTCAATGTTTGTCCTTAAGTTTCTAAATTAATAGTCCATTCTAATCCAACTAAAATTTTAGAATTAAAGTCTCTAGGTTTTAGAAAATAGATATCCTTGGATGTTAGTGCTTCAATGATATTTTTAATTTCTACCTTAAACTTATTGTTGATGTGATTCATTATTTTTCCTAAGAATATAATATCAAGTTTGATATTGTTATTTTGGAAGTCTCCGTACCCTTTTGTATGTACCAAAACTTTAATATGTTTGATATAATTTCTAATTGTCATATTAAAATTTGGACATAAATAAATGATTCCTAAATTATTGTTCATATCTACTCTAAGGCCCATGATCCTTGATCATTTTTTACGAATAATTTACTATAAAACTTCCCTCTTACGAGAATGAATTTTTCGCTTTATAAAAATGGATTAGGAGCGGTAAACCATTACCGTCCTAAGAGATTAAATACATAAATGAAAATTTACCGACTACAAGAATAGAGTTGTAGCACAAAAGTCGATGCAGCTCCTCGGTGTTACGACGATGTTTTGGATTGGTTGTTTGCGTAGGAGGTCGTCGTAGAGGCGTATGAAGTAGATTCCAGGGTTTCCCCTCGCAACTACTTATAAAGGTTAATCCGGTGTCTGGAAGTCCTTTCAACTGCCTCCATGTCATCCCGTGGATTCGCTTCTAACGCTAACTTGGCATCTTTCGGGGGCCTAGATGTTGACGTGGAAGTTGTCGGATCAACTTTGACTCCGCAACGTTTCATCCAGATCTGGGCACATGAAACCTCTTCGAGCGCCTGGAGGCTGAGATGTCCGGACCACTAGGACTCTGCCACCTCATCCACCTCGCTGGCCCGTTTGGTTGACGTCCGCCCCCTGGATCCCTTTCGGGCGCCTGGATAGTCCAATCGCTTGGATCTAGATAAAGGCGCTCGAAACACAAAGTTCCAACCTCTTATTTCTTGCATAACAAGTTAATCCAGAAACAAAATAAATAGGAAAGAAATAGTTTCAAACTGTTTGTTTTTTACTTTAAATTTTCAGTGAAATCCTAAGTCCAACGCCTACTGTTCCCCTTCTCGGGAACACGTCCTCACTCACTCCACTCGAGAAAAGTTACCTTTTGTCAACCTGGTCCTCCAGACCCATTAGACTTTTGCTTAATCTTGATCCTCGACCTCCAAGACTTCCACTGTTAGACGTCTGATCCTCCAAACTCGCCACTGTTAGACGTCTGATCCTCCAAACTCGCCTAAACTTTTCCACCTGGTGCTCTGATCTACCAAGACTTCCTGTCGAGTTCTCTTGACCAGAACTTCCTTATCCAGTCCTCCAAATCAAGTCTTCCTTGTACAATCCTTCAAATCAAGTCTTCCTTGCTCAATCCTCCAGATCAGGACTTCCTTATCCAATCCTCCAGATAAGGCCTTCCTTTGCCTAGCCACAACTAAGATTTCCCCGTGCTATCTGCACATTCAATTCAGCTCATTAGTCCACTTCACAAACTTAATTTAAACTTTTTATCATTATCAAAATTCAGATTCGATCATCTGTGTTCTCTGCACCGACATAAAACCCTTTTGTCAACATTATAATTTCTCAATCAATGCACTACTAGACTATTATAGTATCCTTTTGTCAATGCAGCACTAGACTATATTATAGTCTAGTTTTAATCTACTAGGCTATTATAAAAATGATAAATCCCAGTCAGTCTCATGGACTCAATCCCTGGGGTGGCCGGTCCGGTCCCACGGAAGTTTTCCACCGACCACCAGGGTAAATCAGGAAGCGCATACGGCGGCCAATCCAGATGCCCAGCATCCTTTGATTGCGTTCCCCATTTGGAGAAAAATTCCTGCAAATACGCCGTAGCTGAGGATCGAACCGTGGGTCCCTGAGTCACAACCTGGATGTCCTACCGTTATACTATTACCCCGGGGACTAGGCTATTATAGTGTCTCAATCAATGCACTACCAGACTATTATAGTGTCCTTTTGTCGACATTATAATTTCTCAATCAATGCACTACTAAGCTATTACAGCCTCCTTTCGTCGACATTATAATTTCCCAATCAATTTTAATCTAGACTATATATATATATAAAAGGTGTGCTTGGTAAATTGGTTGGAATGGTCATATATAAAAGGTGTGCTTGGTAAATTGGTTGGAATGGTCAATCTGATTTTCGTTAAACTTACGAGTTTAAAATATTTACAATAGAATAATTTTGAATGGAATACTTTTGATATAATAGAGAAACAAATTAGTTTAATTTTTAACCAATATTATTGATTAACAGTGCAGTGAGAGTGAACGAAGCTGGCCGAGTGCATTAGAAAATAGCAGCAGCGAGCGTGAGACAGATAAACACAGTTTTATGAACCATTAATATCACAAACACAAAAAATTATGAGAAATGGATTTATAACTATGATGAGTTGCACAATAATGAAGTTATCTACCTTCTTTTATCGTTTACTTTTCTTTACAAACGATGCAATGAAAATTGTGTTTACAGTATGGACAAGCCTGCAGTGATGTATACATGCCTGCAATGCTTTCACTTCCTCTCGCTGGCCATCATGCAACCCGAACGCGATAGAGATCTCAAATACCAAAGTGCCACCACCTTTTCTTCTTCTTACATTCCAAGGCAGGAAACTCTGCTCATCAAATACATAAAACAAAGAAAATGTATCAAGCCATATTGAAAAGAAACACATGCATAGCCACACCAGAGCAAATCAGATGAGATTGAATGGTTTTGGGGATGCACGAATTCATTTTCACTCCTCCCAGAACATGAAGCAAATGAGCTATCAACTACAACAAATGCTCAAGAACATAATAGATGACCAACCTCCTTCTGGATAGATTGAGTTGTAGTGCACTTCAGCCCAAAAGCTCAAACATATAACTGCAAATCAACATGACTGTTGAGATCGATGGCCGTAGTTAGAGGGGGAAAAGGGCATTTATCAGCAAGTAGTCTTACCCCGTTTAGATTTCTCAACACTAGGAAGTATCTCAATGTAGCAGGTGTCCTTGAAGGAAGTCAGAATGAATATTTTAACACCATACTGCATCAGATGATGAAATTTCTGGCTGTGAGATGTGACAAGAAGAAACAAGGAGAAAATGATGGGAAAGACTTCCTAAAGACCAAGAAGTAAACTCTTGCCGTATGATGCATATTTCATCTCTAAAATAGTACACTCTTGCCTTGCATTCCTTTAACTATAGTTCTAATTTTAATATTCATTGCTTTACATTTTATAACTTCTAACAAAAATAATTGTTGCAAGGGTGCCTCGTTAGATAACTACCACCTATTGGAGAGCATTGTAAAGTTTCTGAAATCAGCTTCATCCTGATATCTCAGAAACCTCAAGCTTCGATAATACAAATTCAAGTGACCAAATTGTCTGTTCAGTGTGATGTAATAAAATTATTATATGGATTCATTATTTTCTGCAAGAAGTGCAACGTGCCTACATTTCATGACAGAGAGTAATAGACATACTGAATCAGCAGCTGCTTGCAACGTCACATGGTCTCCCCATTCTCCACTTCTGTTCATCCACATCAAAAAGAAAAAACATTAAACAAAACATAAATGTTATAGCCACCATACAACAGCATTCATCATGCATATATGAAAATGTAGTTCAAAAAAGCAACTGTACTTGCACATCTTCGTAAGGTATTCATCAAATGACATGGGTACATAACCCTCATACACCTCACGATGAGACTTCAGCTGTGTTCCACAAAAGAAGTATCAAATCCATTGACAAAGCCAAAAAAAAAATCATAAGAGGAAGATAAAATCAGAAACTTAATCAACCACTGTATTGGATGTATTGACCGAACCTGATCAACTACTTGATCTCTCACAAACTTATGGTGCTCAGGGGTACGATAAAATTGATCAGATAGTGCCCGAAACTGGAAAGATGATAAAAGCAAGATCATCAATTCGCTAAATGATGGACTCTTTCAGCTTTCACTGTCAAAAGCATTGCAACATTTTGAAGGATAAATTTGTACAAACAATTAGCAAACAAACAGACTCAGACATATCCTTTGCTCCTCAAAACAGAGAGATGCTACACACTGTAGCAAGAGCCAAGATTTGAAAATACATGTTCTGATGCATTATACATAAATGAAAACTTCTTTCAAAACTCTAGTATCCACGGACAAAGTATGCTTATCTAGGGAGAGTTGTTATTGGAAATTAAAATTGAATTTTTAGAAATTACATCTTTTTGGAAGTTGACTTCTTGGAGCTGCATATTTTTTGGGAACTATATCTTGTTGGAAATCCAAATTGACTTCTTGGAATTACATTAGGATTTACCTTTTTAATCTTTTCATAGTCTCATGATTTCAATGGTTGACTACCTCACTTGGTATTTTCAATGTAATTAAATAATTGTCTACATGGTTCCTTTGAGTTGTCTATAAGGGAATGTTCTCTAAGCATTTGTATCCTAAGTAATCGAGTTCTCAAATTCATTCCTCTTTCTCTTGTTTTTATTTTTGAAACGATTATTTTCTTATTTGGTTGTCTTCCTTTAATGTTTTTTTATGCTCTATATTTTGGTAACGATATTTTTACATGGTATCAGAGCCATAGGGCTTTGGTAATTTGTAACAAGATCCCTTAGTGTTGGATTCAACCAGTGCCTCAAAAAATGGATCCAAGTGGGCTTGTTAGTGGACTTGGTATGAACCTATTGACTTAGGGGGTGTTTGGTTTTAAGTTGTATTTTTTCAACGGAAAGTTGGGGTTGAAAATATGTAAATGTATAGTTGGGGTTGAGAAAAGGTTGAGAAAATGTAAATGTAAATGGAGTGTTTGGTGAATATGAGGTTGAGTTGTATTTTGGATGTCCATTTACTTATTTACCCTTACTAAAAACTTGAAAAAAATTTTATATATTTTTTACAAAGGTAGATGTGTAATTTGAACTTTCAGGTTGGCAAAAAGGACCTCTATAGGTCGTTTTTGCCAACCTCCAATTTTCCATTACCCCAACCCCATATGTACATTCACCATCTAAACCCAAACACCCATATGATGTCCATTGCACAAATTTTGAGAACTCAACTGAACATTTACATCTGGGGAACCTTAAACCAAACACCCCCTTAGTCCAACTACAAAGTGTGGAGGACTTTCATGGAATCTTATCTTGTTGGTAAAGATTAATGAGATTTTGTTAATGGAGGAATCATTAATGCTTTTGTAAATATACTAGAAAATGTTAATGCTTTCAAGAAATGGAAAGGTTGAATTCATTTTAAAAGAGAATGGTTTCCCATGGCTTGTTCGACAATATTATGTGGTGGAAATCAACTCACGAAATTTGGCAAACTCTTAACAGGTTATTTAACAAAAAAAAATGAAGATCGGCTACAAATTTTACTACACAAGGCAATCTTTCTATATCAAAGTATTCTTTAAGGATCAAGAACATATGTTTATAATTTTTTTCTGAATCTAGAAGAAGCAATTTCTGAAGCTCGTATAAGGAGAAATATAATTCGAAGATTTAAGTCAACATATATCCCCTTCATTACTTTAAAAAAAGGGTGGACTCAACATCCATCTTTGGAAGAGTTGGAGAATTTGTTATAATCACCAGAGCCACTAGCTAAGCAAATGGTTGGTGTTTCTATCAAAGGAGACAAAAGTGTTCTTGTGGCTAGAAAGAAAAGCTTTAAAGGCATATCAAAGCAACTTTAACTCATATAAAGAGAAAGAAGAGCCTTCTAATATTATCGGAAAATATTATCAGAAAGAAGATCTTCAAATGTTACAGATGTGGCAAAATAGAGCACATCAAAATATTTTGCCTAAGTAAATTAAATGAAGGCGATGTCACTAAAACAGGAAAAGTTGCAGATAGAGAAGATTGAGAAAAGTGATTCATGGCAGAAACGACTGCTATTAATTTTGAGAGTGACTAAATTATAGATTTCTGGTTGTGGTACTAGAGTTCAATCTAAATGTTTCAACATTAAGTGTAGATGTCATGATTGTGATTAATTTTGCGAGTGACTAGATTATAGATTCTGGTTGTGGGGAGTACAGATCAATAAAAAAATTTCAACTTTCATGAATACAATGGTTGTGATGCCATTGTGACAATGGATAATACAATGTCATTGTAACAGTGGATAATTCAGTTCATCGTATGATGGAGATACTATTGTCATCAACCAAAAACAAGAGAATGTCATTACAATTACCAGTGTATTCCATGTTTGAGGAATAAAAAAAAATAGTTTCAGTGCAAACGCTGTAAATGCTGGAAATTTTGTTCTTTTGGTCCATAAAATGTGAAGTTTGTTTGCAACATAAAAGAGCTCAAGATAGATGTCATTCATACTAGTAAGAGAGTTAGATTTTTTTTTTTTTATCTTCTTCTAGTTCATATATTAAGAAGACAAGTAGCAACAAAAGTGCACATACATTAGCATGCTAGGTTGGGACATCTTAGCATGGAAAATTTAAAAACTATGCTGAAACTAAATTTAATAAAAGAGTTGTCAAGCTTAACTAAATTTTGTGAAAGACGAGTGTGTGAAGGATGTCAATTTGAAAAGGATCATCGATGTCCTTTTGACAAATCAATTTTATGGTGTCAAGCCCCATTGGAACTTATGATGATTTAATGGGATCAACTAAAACTCCTTTTTCAGGATATTTATAAATATTTTTTATTGTTGACTACAATAGATTCACATGGATCTATTTTTTGAAGCATAAGTTAGAAGTTTTCCCGGGCTAGTGGAATTCAAAGAAATGATTGAGGGCAAGCTTATTCCAAAGTTAGGCGACTAAGAACTGAAGGGATGAACAATTTTTATCTGTGTCATCAATATGACATTAAAAGAGGACTATTTTGTGCTAAGCTACCACGACAAAATAGTGTAGCAAAACAAAAGATTATTTAGTTGAGCTGGTTATATGCTAAGAATCTACCAAAAGTTTTATAGGCTCAAGCTATGGAAGATGCATCTTATGTATTTAATAGAATGCCTCTTTCTCCAATTAACATGAAGTCACCCTCAAGGATTGAAATCTCGAGCCGTTTCACTCGATACATGTGAAATTTCTCGTACCGCCAGCGGACCGACACCGACACTAGCAGTTCCAACCGGGACACTGTCCAGAGGCGTCGCGGGGGCTGCGCAGACCCAGCCACGCCACTGGAGGCGTCACTCGAGCCTGGCAATGCCTCTGGAGACGTCGCCTAGGTCCGATAACGCCTCCGAAGACATCGCGTGGGCCACGCGTGCCCTGGTCCGCGAAATAGTGAATGGATCGAGTTTTTAAACTTAAATTTTAATAATAACTTAGGTTAATAATTTTAATCAACTCCTAGTTATAGTTGGGATAATATAAATAAACTTAATTAAAGCCTCATAAAATTATCCTATTATTTTTTAAAAATATTTTTTATTATTTTTAAATATTTAGATTAATTTTGTTTATTTTAGTTAATATATTTTATATTTTAAAAATATCAAAATTATATCGACATAGCATGATACGGTACCGAAACTATATCGTTCCGGTCCGAGACCGAAACCTCGGCACGGCTCGATATTTTAAACCTTGATCACCCTACAAATTGATGCTTAGAGAAAAGCCTCAAAAATTTAAAAGTTTTTACCTCTATTAGTTATGTTCATGTGCCAAAATCTCAAAGAAATACACTAGATGCCAAGGCACAAAAATGCATTTTTGTTGGGTATGATAAAAGGAAAAAAGCATGATCCTATATCTTGTTTCATGAGATGTTATCTTTGATGATGCTTTCTTATATTACAAGAAGGATGAGGTTGGTAAAATTAAGCATAAGAGAGTGGAGAATCGTGTATTGATTTTCCTCCACCAACCAACTTATCTTCATCAATTATTGAAGAGAAAAGTGAAAGGGCGGGGCCCACCAACCAACTTATTTTCATCAATTGTTGAGAAGCAAAGTGAAGGGGAAGCCCTACCAACCAACTTATCTTCATCAATTATTGAGAAGCAAGTGAAAGGAGGAGACCACTAATTTGCAGAAATAAATGGGCTAAGATGTTCATCTCACAAAGGCCAAGGAGAACCATTGATGATGTTCAACCCCAAACCATTGTCAAGCCTACTCATTTAGAGATGAAAATTTCATTAGCACCTATTCTTGTTCCTTTTTTGCAAGTCCAATTAATGATGATGAACCTTTGCATTTGAAGAAGCAAAAGAAAATAAAGAATGAGAGCTTGCTATAGATGCTGAAATAAATACTCTTAAGAAAAATCAAACTTGGAGCCCTATTCCCAAGCCCCAAAATGTACAACCTATTTTCTAGCAAATGGGTGTACAAAATCAGAAGGAAAGTTAATGAGAGCATAGATATATATAAAGCAAGGTTGGTTGCTTGATGGTTTTTTGTCAAGAAAAATTGAAAAGGTTCTGAAGACACTTTTAGCCCTATGGTTAAGATGATTTCAGTAAGTAGGGTGATAGCTTTGGAAGCCTTTTATTATTGGAAACTATGGCAACTTGATGTGAAAAAATGTCATCTTGTATGAAGAGCTTGAAAAAGACATCTACATGAAGCAAGACTTGCATCTTGATTATATTTGCAAAATTAAAAAAGCTCTTATGAGTTCAAGCAAGCTCCACATGCATGTTATGGAAAAATTTTATAATACTTACAATTTGATAGCTAGTTTATTTGTTAAAAAGCAAGACAATTTGCATATAATTATACTCATACATGTAGAAGACGTGATAATAATTGGAAATGAAGTGAAAGTTGAACAACTTTAAGATGAGCTTGCTATAGGATTAGACATAAGAAATTAGGGGAGTTGCATCATTTTCTTAGTTTAGAAGCGATAAATATGGACAATCGAATTTTTACACACAACAAGGATATTCCAAAAAGTTAGTTGAGTGATTTAGATTAAATCAAAGCAAAAGATGCTATATTCTTTTTGATGCAAATGTAAAGTTAAGGTGTGAAAAAGGATTACTCCTGCCAAATCTTAAACCTTATCGTTGGAAGTCTTTAAATATAACAAGGCTAGATATTTCCTTTTCAATTGGATATGCTCAATAGACTTATGCAATCTCCACAAGAGCCTCACTTCTAAACTACAAAGAAGATTTTGAAATATATAAACTCAACTTCAAACTTTGGTTTATTGTTTAAAAATAATTCCACTAGTTCCTTGGTTTCACAGATATTGAGACTTTGGTGGACATTTGGACTATCAAGACATACATGGAGATTTGAATGTGAAAATTTGGATGATAGAAGTTGCACATTAGGTGATACAAGTATCTTTTAATGTAGCAAGAAACAAAATTTAGTGTCTTTATTAACTACTATGGTAGAGTAAGAGTACAAAGTTATTGCACTTGCTGCCCAAGAATGTGTTAATGAGCTACAAATTCCTATATATAAGTCAATTGGAATTTTTAGAGACAACCAAAGTTTTATCAAGCTTGCAAACAATCATGTCTGCCATACAAGAACTGAATATATTGAGCTAGAGCATTACTCTATTTTAAGAAAAAGTTCTTGGTGGCACCATGGTTTAAAATTTTGTACCGTACCAAGCAAAATGGTCAAAATATATCATGCTGGTAAAACATTGTAACTCGATACTATTCAACACCATGGATCAAAATCTCAAATTGTGTTGTAATTTCATTCTTTAACCGGAAAGATATTATTTCAGTATCGTGTTGACACTCTAATGCATGGTATCGATCATAATTCGTAGGATCGTGATCCTACGCAGGATCAATTTGGGGTCATAAAATTGGATCGGTAGGATCATAGAATCGTATGATCCTACCAAAAATTGAAATTTTATGGTTAAATATTATTGTAATTGTACATGATTAATAATTAGAAAAAATGATTAAAAAGGTCATTTGCATATAAATAGATTAATAATTTTACATATATATGCAACTGTCGACACTCGACACCACAAATGACATTATTACATGTACAAGTTTAAATTAACTAGTAATTTAACTACCATTCTAGCACAGTAGCACTCAATAATATTTATATTTTTATATCACAAAATGAAAGATTATAAAATCTAACATTTTAGAGTCTGGGGCCTCTAGGCCAAAAAAAAGGGCCACAACATGGTCTAGTTTAAAGGCCAACAAAGTAGCCCCCAATAAAAAATATATAGAATCGTTTGCAACATAGGATTGTACTGATTCTACTGATCCTAAGTGATCCCAACGATTCTGCTCCTCCACCGCAAAAGATGATTCCAAACGATCCAAGAGCGATTTGGTACTTCCGGATTATAGGATCATGGGATCCTACTATCTGGATCGCGATTCTGCAAACCATGGTGTCGATGATAGATTGGAGGTTGAAGGAGGAAGGAGATAAAGCAAAGGAAGGAGACATTGCCTGCCTGAGTGATATCGAGTTTCGATAATTTACCAAAATAATATGTTTCGACCGTTTCGCTTGGCATAGTACAAGATTTAAAATTATGCTCGACCCAGACAATGTCTCCTTGTACTTCATCTTCTTCCATTTTCGACTCTAATCCATTACCAGAACTATGCATCGCAACATCGACGCGATATCGAAAAAGCATCGTTCCGGTCAAAGATCAAAACTTCGGCACAGTTCGAGATTTTGTACCTCAGGTGATACCATCAATGCAATGGGAGTTCATAGCAGTGAGAATGTTGCAAATATACTGAACAAAGCACTTCCTAGAGGGCAATTTGTGTTGCTATGGAATAAGCTTGAACTAATTTTTTTTTTTTTAAATAAGGGGAAGTGTTGGAACTTAAAGTTAATTTTTGGGATATTACAACTTGTTGGAGGTTTATGTAACGCCTGAAAAATCTCAAAAATAATTTTAGAAATATTCTATGATTTTTCTAGAATTTTAGAATATTTTTCTGGAATTTTTGGAGTAGCGGAAGTAGCAAAAATAAATAGGAAGAAAAACGTCCAAGGCGGGATTTGAACCCGCAACTTTTAGAAATCTGCAACTTCTAAAATATCTCCAATAACCAAACGGCCCAGCAGTCTGTTCCGAATAAGAAGGAACCGAATTTTTATTTATCGGCGAATTAGGTCTAGGCATCACTTAATATAAATAGGAGGCTTAAGAGAGGGTTTTGATTATCTTCGAAAACCCTTCCCTCCCCTCTTGCCCAGAACGCCGTCGCCCTCTTTTCTCCTCTCTCTCGGCGCCCCAAACTCAAATAACGAGGAGTCCGTCCCCTAGGATCACAAGGAAAGTTTCCGGAGAATTTCTTCTACAAGGACGCTCCTCTCCGCGATAAGAACGCGTAGATATAGGAAGATCGCCGAGAAGATCTTCTTCTCTAACGGAAGAATTGTAAGGAAATTAGCGCAAAAGGTAAGTACCTCTCACCTGCAGTATAAGTAGCTCCGTTCGTATGCATAAATCCATAGTTTTAGTTATTCAAAAATTTATGTATGTATGTGGAGATTAGTTTCTCTTACAGAATGTTTATGAAAATAATTTACCTTGCCTGAGTAATTATGGACTCGAGTTCGTCCATGGGTGGGCTCCGAGATCGCCCCTAGGCCCGAGATCGCCTAGTATATGCAAGGTTAAAGAAAAGAAGTATTAAAGAAAGTATTTTACTTTTGTTTATGGCATGTGCTTGGACCCGAGTTCGTCCATGGGTGGGCTCCGAGATCGCCCCTAGGCCCGAGATCGCCTAGTAGTACCCTAATGGGTTCGGGATTAGCTACCTCGGATCTATTTAGGGATGCGCGCATAGTTAGCACAATGCCGGGCCCACAGCAGGATGATTACTATTTTCACTTACTATATGTATAAGTTTTCAAAAGTTCATTACTAACTTGAAGTGAAATTAGTTTTTAAGATTCAACTTAGTTCAGTTTATGATATTAGTTCATGTGCTTGTTATGATACGTATGCCATGATATTTATCTAGCTTATATGTTTCAGTAGCAATAAATGACAAGCATGAAGATATTTTCTTTCATATTTTTCAAAAGCATGATTTTAAAATATGCATCGTTTTGTGAGTAGGATGGTACTTGCTAAGCTTTATGCTTATAGTTTTATTTTCCTTGTACTGCAGATAAGGGCAAAGAAAAATTTGAATAGCGGAGGCGGCAGAGACGATGCGAAGTGTGTGCTGTGGTGGAACTTAGAATAAAGAGCCTTGGGAACTTGCATCATTAAAAATGTTACAGACTAGTCTCTATGAGTTGTTTATTTTTTTTCCGCACGTTCGAATGTTAACAATTATGGTTTGGTCATTGTTATTAGGATGGTTAGACTTTATATTACCCATTTGGGAACATATGTTTACTCAACTATCACATAACAAGAAATTTTAAATTAATAGTAGATTTTAGCAAGTATAAGTAACGGATCGCCTTGAGGTAAGAAGGACGGTCGTTACAGTTTACTTCTTGGAACTATATATTTTTTGGGAATTACATAAATCCAAATTGACTTCTTAGAACTACATTAAGATTAAGTAGTTTTTAGTCTTATAATTTCAATGATTGACTACCTCTCTTGTATTTTCCAATATAATTAAATAGGAGGTCTAGATGGCTCTTTTAAGTTATATATAAGAAATGTTCTCTAAGCATTTGTATCCTAAGTGATCAAGTTCTCAAATATATGATTTTCTTAGTATAGTTCGTCTTTCTCTTGACTTTATCTTCCTTCATGTTTTTTTTTTTTTGACAATCTTAGGCCATCAAAATATCCTCTACATTTTGGTGACAATAATTGTAGAGTGTGGTTTGTATTTAGTGTGCCAATACATGGAATGTGGAAACAACAATAGAGAGGATATTTGCCACTCTTTAAATATTCTACTTCCCTCAAGTAGGTGTTAAAAGTATTCTCAATTTCCAAAACATCCTTTTTTTTTCATCTCTCAAAGAAGCATCAAACTTCACTCATCTTTTTCCAAACATTAAGTCCTTGTATTAAGAAAAAATACTATAAACTTAATCTGTCTCTTTCACAATGCAGCCCTTCACAATATTATTATATTTTCAGTTCGAGGGGAAGTTAAAGAAGGTTAAATTAAACCTTTAGAAAATCATATGAACTAAAGCAAATTCATGATTGAAGATAGTCACTGACTTCTTTTTAAGACAATCATCAACTTCAGTCTAGTTGTCACCTCTTTTAAATATAAATCTCATGTTACATCATCAAACTTCTCAACCACCGTACTAGATTGCATTTGTGTCATCTTCATCTAAAGTTTTCTTTCTCTATTTAGGAACTTTATAAATATCTAGCAATATCAAACATGACATTATAATACAAGCCAACCCAACCTGATCCAAAACATGATTAACATAGATAATACCCAAAAGTGACATGACACAGCGCAAATATATAAATGGGTTGACACAAAATTTAACTGTTCATGAGGATACTTCATTTTAAAAATATTAAGAATTTTTATGTATTATAACTGAGTTCTCTAGAATTTGGTTAATCATGTATTATAACTTTATGTATTTATTTTTATGTTATCTCATACCGTCTTTATTGGCATGAATGCCATGATCCATTACACAATTAACTAAACACAAAACAAATTGCCACCCTTTCACCCTTTTCATGTGACAAGTTGGACATATATATATATATATATATATATGCTTATACATGATAAATCCTAGTCAGTCTCATGGACTCAATCCCTGGGGGTGGCCGGTCCGGTCCCACGGAAGTTTCCCACCGACCACCAGGGTAAATCGGGAAGCACATACGGCGGCCAATCCAGATGTCCAGCATCCTTTTGATTGCGTTCCCCATTTGGAGGAAAATTCCTGCAAATACGCCGTAGCTGGGGATTGAACCGCAGATCCCTGGATCACAACCCGGATGTCCTACCGTTGCACCATTGCCCCAGGGACTATATATGCTTATACATGCTCTAACATGAGGGAGATTGTCAGGAATAATAGGCAACATTTTTATTAATAAAATATGGTGGTTATAAATAATAGGCTATATTTTTTAATAACTATTTAAGCCTAACGACTATATATACATGGTTATTGTTTAGTAAATAAAATAACACAATATATTCTCCCTCTCAACTGAATTGATGCAGAAAATGAAATAGATAAATCTTGCAAAATCATACAGAAAATATATAGGTTGGCTTCATCTCAGACTTAAATCAGTTAGAACCTTCAACCCCAACCCCAAAAACTCATTTCATTTATCTTAGTAAGAAATTTTGTGGGTAGAATCTCTGCCTTATAGCAAGATTTGAGAACCATTATTAGTTATATTTAATTTTGAAAGAAAGAACAATAAGGATCAAAGATGCTGATTTTAGCCAAGTTAGTTAAGACCTAAATTATACAATAAAAAGTTCAAAAGAAAGGCCTTCATATAACTAACCTGACAGTTTCCATCACCTTGAACCTTTAGCTCAACCAAATCATACAACTTTAACCTGGAGTGTTAAAAACATTTACTATCATAAATCTACAGAAGGATGTTTCACATACAATATGGAACAACACGCAAGAATCTTGTCTATGACAGATATTTATCAACTATTACACATCAAAATGCTCAAAAAAAAAATATTCATCCAATTGTTTGGAATCACATCAATCAGGTACTGAATGATTAGATCTGATAGAAGTTACATATTTAAGATTTTTACAAAACTTGTCATTCCATATTACAAAAAATATATCCAAATAGTTGTCATTAGAATAAGCATTTGATAACTCTAATATTTTCCCTTTTGTAACCATCGCGGTGATGTGTAACATTTACCAGATAAATTTCCTGATTGAAATTCTCTCAACACGTGGGCAATCGGTACAACCTATTTGATAACAGACCTGATTAAGTTGTTTCTATACAAAATGGTAGACATCATATACAATAATTGACAGTGATTTGATTACGGACATTTTCCCAGTGTTGATGTTGTAGATTTCTAGGAATCAGAAAGTTCTCGGCTGACAAGCTGGCATGAAGCTCAAAATCCTATATTCCATTTTAAATACCTGCTTTTGAACTGTTCCAGAAATAAAATTTGAACTAATCAACCAAATGTTCATTAATCATTATCATATGCTTTTCTACCAAGAAATTCATCAAACTAAAGGTGCTAATTGGCCCCACTTTGTAAGTGTCTAAAACAAAGAAAGCATGTCAACTAGCCAACAGAGTATTTCTTTTTTGGCATTCTCAATTTACATAATATGGATCATCTAAGAGATGGATAGTCAAATCCACAAAACAATACATGTAAGCCATCTAATAGTTTGAAAGAAACAAAGAGCCTTAATTGAACATTTTCTATTAAGATGTTTGTTGACTGCATGGTAAATGTTACTTAAATGAAACAAGTTCATGAGGCAACAAATGGCAAATATCCTTTAGCTCTATACCGGTCAAGAAGCCTTTGATGATCCGAAATTTCTTCATCAACTGAAGGAATATCTCCATTAATTTTTGGAATGTGCTGCATATAAGACAGGTAGAGTAATCAAACATCCAACATCCTCCAATGTGATGAGATATATTAGTGCCACGAAACAAGATGTTCAAATTTTGCTGTTGAATCTGGCAAAAATCAGCCACAAATAAAGCAGATTAAACTACAAATGAATTGAACTTACAGGTACACGAGTCATGTGATTCAGTCTCCTGCATACTTCACCATCTAGAGCAGAGAAGTCATCTGCAAATTCTATCTCGACCGGTCCTTCACAACTCAAATCATCAGATATTGGCAGTGACGTAGAGGCCTCCATATTTCCTAAATCTCTGTTAAGAGTAACACTTCCTGTGCAATGTTATATAGTGTATAACCGTTAATTTAATAAAGTAATAACAAAATTACAATAGAAAAATACCAAATAAATAGTAGGAGACAACTAAGTGAAACTGGGAACTATTCCTAGAGAGTATTATACCTGAAGTATTCTCTCTAGGGGAAGACGAAGCCAACCAATTTTGACTGAGCACAGATGATTGCAACTGCTCTTTAGTTGTATGTAAAGATTCAGATGCTTCCACAATAGCAACTCGTGAAAGTTCTTCCTGAAGAGCATGGGCAATTACTTCATCATTTTCAACAGAATCACATTCTTCCTGCAAACCAACTTCATTGGTACATTGTGCAACACAATCTTTCACACTGTTTTGATGAGTGGTTGCAAAATATGTGGACTTCAAAGATGGATCAATAAGGAGCTCGAGACCCCACCGAAGAATATCACGATCTTGTTCATATAATAATCAACTTTAGTTAATCATCAACAAGTAGAACTGTGTATCAGATTATTGTAGCTTTGCAAGAATTTAAATAGATATACATGCACGATAAAAGGTTCAACATGCATATATAACAGATGAAATTTCCTTGCAATATTTTTTTCATCCAATGAGTACTTTCAGATTTACCACTTGTATAACAGCACATGCAGATGCAAACTTTGTTCACATAGAATAATCAAAACTTATATTTTTTGCAAGCGCTATGCAAATCATATGAGAGAACGACATGCAGAAGTAATATATTTGACAGTTAAGTATCTCATTCTCCTCACTATCTATCTCACTGAAGGGGGAAACCTACAGATGACATCTTATGAACGAAAATGTATAGCAAAGTTTCTTACCTTTCACATCAACCGGAATAGTATTCACATGTGGAATTTAGTTAACATAAATTTTAAACTACTTTTACAAGAAACAAGGACAAATAGCAACAGAAAAAACAGCTTAAGATGCAAAATGGTACTTGAGTGACAAATCCCCAAAAGAATCTAAAGACAGGTGGTATCTTTATTTTGTTCATGTCCAGTCTAATTCAAACTAATATTTGTACAAATAAGTAGCTGCTTTACATGATTTTCTCCCCATATAGAGATATAGGATTTAATGGACAAGTACTTAGAATTGCATTTTGTGCATTAGTCCCTGCTATATGATAGAAAAGGATGATAAATCATCCTTCTAGTGAACAGTATTTATATAAAAATAATGTATTGTTGTTGGAATTTCTCTCAAATAATGAGATCAAAATCCATTAGTCAGTCGCCTCATTGACAAGTCAATGGCTTGAATCGGTAGGGCATTAGTATGGCGATGTGAATCGTGTCCCCTTAACCTTCTCAACACACCCATTCAACTGTCGAGACACCCTTTGGGTGGTAGAGGTATTCCTTCTAGTAGCATCATCATCAACTTAATATTGTCACTCACTGACTTACTAGTGTCAGTCATCAAATAACCTCCATCGATGTTAACATACCTTTTCGAGTTGGCTTATCCATTCAAAGAAGAGAATTTAAGGTCAAGACAATGGTAAACCTTGTCTCTTTAAAGACAATATTGTCTTGCTTAGTGCTAATACTTTATTAGCAATAGTCTCCTAAAATATAACAACCAAGATCACTCTGAAGCATACTTTTTGTTAGGGACCGATGTACGTATAGATGGATTAGCTAAAGGGGAGTGAATAGCGACTCTTCCTGCACATACAAGTTTATACTACTCTTGCTAATGCCTAGCAAGGTTACACAAGAGTTAGCGTTGCAGAAATAAAAATATACAAAAAAATGCATACCACAATCACTAACACAATCATATAACATGATCTGAAACTCTTATTCCTACTCCACGACCTATAGCTACTTAATGAGCCACTCCTAGAAAAACCTTTCTCCTTCACGAATAACCTCCGGAGGTAGAGAACCATCTTATAACACGAATAATTACAAGAAGATTAGAGGAAGACTTGAGTGTTACGAAATGAGGCTCAATATAATCTTACCAATCATATTTCACTAGCCATAAGTCATCCACCTTGCTTCCCTCTTATCATCCCTCTTCATTCTTCACTTGTTATTCGTTAATTGACTAGATCAACTCATTAGTTGACTGCACCACAGTAGCCCTTAGGTCATCCAGCTATTGCAAGAGATCAAGAGCTCTTTCATGCTTTCCTACTATAATCAACTCAACACCAAACAGAAACATTTTATTCGTTAACTAATTACCCTGAGTCAACTCTTTAATTGATTCAACTCTCCAATTGAATGGACTTAATTGAGTCTTGCCTAAATTAAGAGTACAAGACTCGACTCTCACAGTTCACCATCAGAGCTATCCTCCGCAGTTTGACTTCGCCACCACGACTATCTCTCGTCAAGTTACTCGTCTCTTAGATGCATCAAGTACTCAACTTGTTTCACGTGTCATCCTTAACACTCAAGTGTGTAGTTTGCTTCCTCCAGCTATCATCAATGTTGCACCCAAATTCTCATCGTATTGTGGTCCCTTGAATGTCTCATATCATCCTTCTCTGATCTCTATGACCTTGAGCCGCCGAACTTCCAATTTAGTCACGTCAAGTCATGCTTCATGAGCTACTCCAATACTACCTTAGGCTGCGTTTGGTACGAGTGTTTTCCGTTTTCATTTTCTGTTTTCCAGAAAATGAAAACAGAAAAGATGTTTGGTTGACGTTTTCATTTTTATTTTTTAGAAAATTCATTCTCATTTTCTGGAAAACGATAAAATATCGTTTTCTAAAAAATGGAAAATGCGGGTTGAGAATCAGAAAACGTGAAAACGCGCTTCGCTTCGCTGCCTGGTGTGGGGCTAGGTATAGAGACTCTTCTCCGATTTTTTTTCTTCTCCCCTGTGTGCTCCTTCCGCCCTCCCCCCTACAGCGTTCTTCGGAAATGGGTCATTCCACTTCCTGCCGGCGCCGCTGCCGATCGACGCCTCCGCGCTCGTCCGATAAACGCCCCTGCTGCGGCACTCGACGAACCCGGGGTACTTCCTCTAGGTCAAGGGTATCGCGGTGAACGGGCGCCCCTGCCGTTCCTGGCGCGCGTGCTGGAGTTCGACTCGCTAAGGCACGGCGGTGCCGTACACCACGCTGGAGTTCGACTTCGCTTCGCTGCCTGGTTTACGGCGGCAACAAGCAGGATCCCGAGGCGGCCGAAGGCGAGTCCCTTCGGGCTGTGCCTGAATAGAGCGGCGATGGGGGGGTGTCGACGAGGGTGGGGTACGGGTGCCGCCGATTGACCTGATGCTTGAAGGGGGAGAGAACTGGACGCTGTCGGGGCGAACTCGATGGTGCAGGTGGAGGAGGAGACGTTGGCGATCGTGGACGGCGAGGCAGGGCGGTGGTCCACTCTAGATTATCAAACCAAACGCATTTTCCAATTTTCTGTTCTAGAAAATAGAAAACAACATATCATACCAAACATATTTTCTGTTTTCTGAAAACTAGATCAGAAAATGAAAAATTAGAAATAGAAAATAGAAAACAGAAAATGGAAAACATTTTCCAAACCAAACGCCCCCTTAGTGTTTCCCATCTTACAGTGTCACGCCCTGAGGGTATAATACCGAAGGGTACTGATAATTAGCATTTTGACACATTATTTTAGCTCTTATATTTAGCATTTTTATCTTCTCATATGGTTAATTGTTTATTTATATCATGTTTTACAAGTTTGGATTTAATTAGAGCTGATGCAATTTTTTCTATATTTTTGGAATTATATCTAAAAATGTGCATCTTATTTTGTAGGGAATTAAATATGGGTCATGAACTCGAGTCGAACCGGATCAACTTTAGCCCAAGGCTAGGGTTAAAGGGAAGTCTAATCTGGAATGATTTGAACCATGCATTCAGATCTGGAGTGATCTGATTCATCTACTCATCTGGAGTAATCTGAGTCATCCATTGAGGAGCCATCTTGTTCCTACATCCAAATTTAGAGCGATCCTATTCCTTCATTCAAATCTGGAGCATCCTATCCCTCCATTCAGATCTAGAGCCATCTTGTTTATCCATCTAGATCTGGAGCGATCTTGTTCACTCATCCAGATTTGGATCTGGTCCGTTGATGGAGATCTGAGATCATCCGATGGTTGGAAAAAATCCCCAACGTGGATTTCATCTTCCCCTCTCCCAATCCCTCTTCCTCACACACACGCTCACAAGACACCTCTCATCCTCCCTCTCCATCAGTAACCACCAAAGGTCGGCGGCCAACATCCACCTTCCCACCGTCAACTAACAGAAGAGGAGAGTTCATCTTCATCATCCGACAACCCTTCACCTCTTCTCTTCGGGTTAGAAGAGAAGAGTTCGTTCTTCCATCCATAACTGTCATCCATCAACAAGATCTCTCCAAAGCTTGGGTTATTTCTTTTATGTTGGGTCGTTTTATACATTTGGTTGTTATATTGATTGTTGAATTGTAATGAAGTTATCTTCCCATGTTAAGATTGCATGCACTTGGGTTTAATTGTTTCATGCCTACTTTGTGTTCAATGAAATATTTCTTTCGTCAACTATGCTTTAGGTTTGCAATTCCTTTAGCTTAATGTCGTACAATGCTTGTTTTGTTGATGTTTGTGCTTGTCATTAATTTAGATGCAATTAGGTTAGATTAGACTATGATTCATTAAATACTTAGTTTCGTTAAATGCTTACTTTATGTTGCCTTTAATTCTTCGCAATCGTAGTTAGTTAGGTTAGTTTTAATTATGTGCATTGCTTTTCATTTGTTAGGTTTAGAATCCAACAACACCCAAAACCCGATTTTGAACATCAAAACCCCAAAACTCCTATTCTTTAATAATTGATTCTGAGATTATTATCCTACCATTACACTCCTTGTGAGAGACGACCAAGTTCATTCCCTATATTATATTAGTGTGGAGGGGTTCAGTCAATTGTTCCATATCGTAGTGCAACACAAAATAGCATTATCAACATGGCGTTGTTGTCGGGGAGTATTAGCAATATTTAATAATCTTAGGATTATTTTTCTATTTTCCACAAAAATTTTTAAAAAAATTATCAAGTGCCTTAACGCTCATGTATTCATGTGTTTTATCTTATATATTTTCTGTATCTTTTAATTTTACTTGTTTTAGTATTTCAGAATAAGAACAGAAAATTTCTTTTGTAAACAACCATGGATACATATTTTCAGCAATTTGAAGGCTTTAATGAGGAGCAATATGACATGAAGAGTAGTTTGGACGAGCTCACTTCTCATTGCAGACAGATGTTAGAGAGTCAATCTCAACAACTTCATACCATAACCCACTATCAACAGTCGACGATGCAACCTCAATACTATCCGCCTGAAGTCTAGTATTACAAGCCCGAACCTAAGTACTATCAGCCCCAACATTAGGATATGTATGATTCATCGTCTAACACCTATATTCCTGATTGCATAGATCGTTCAAATTTCAAGTATAGAGATGTGCAACTACAGAATGCTCAATCTCCTCTAGCATATCAGAGTCCATTTGAATTTCGATGACTCGATGTCAACCTGATCACGATTATTCCAACAGGTCGAGCCCACTTTCTAGGGGGCATTCTAGGACTTCAGTGAAAAAATTCATGCTTCCATTCAAATAGATACCTTAATGCAGGAATTAAAAGAGCACGCGCAATAACTAACATTGCAAATGCAACAACAAGCAACCAATGATCTCCAGTTTCAACAAAGAACTGAAGTATCATTACAGAATTGTCAGATGCATATGGATCAATTTGCATCATCTATCAGCTAGCTACAAGCATAAGACTCTAAACAGTTTCCCTTATAGACCATTCCTACTGATATTGACGTGTTTGAGGAGATGGATCTTAGAATTTGTGATTCTGCTGCTCTATAGGACTCCTCTATGTCTTGGTGTTGCGATGATGAAGTTGTAGATTATGTTAATTTAGCGATGATGTTGCATGTAAGATTCTTGATGAGTATAGATGTTGTAGATATTGAAGATGATGATGTTGATTGTGATGATGATAATCCATGTGAAATTTTTGATGAAATTGTTCCACATGTTGATGATAATGTTGGTATGCTATCAGCTGATCTTGTCTATGACGATGTTGTGAATGGAAGTGTAAGGACTTATACAGTAGAGGTAATGCTCTAAGAATCACTTCTTTCAGTTGGACAACCACCTAAATTGAGCTAGAACCTTTAACTAACCAAGAGAAGACCACATTTACTCGCTTCTTTGACACTTTTGCATATCAGAGAATGACATTCAGTCTTTGTAATGCTCCAGGTACCTTCCGAGGTTTCATGGTTAGTGTAAAATAATAATACAATGGATTTCTCTTGTCTATTACAAGATATAAGCCCCTATTTATACATGAATATAGGGACCTATTCTAGGAGAATTATTCTAAAAAGGAAAAACAGAATATTTATCCTAACAGAATAACAGAATATTTTAACAATTCCTAAATATTCTAACACTCCCCCTCAAGCTGGAAGATATAAATTATATGTACCCAGCTTGTTACATATGTAGTCAATTCGAGGATGTCCTTTGTCTTCATACAAAAGACCCTTTCCTGGAGCACCTCTGATATATCGGATAATACTTGTTACAGCATCTCAATGTTTCTTGCATGGAGAGTTGACTTACTACACTTACTGTAAATGAGATATCCGGACGAGTAACAGTAACGTAGCTTAGTCTCCCTACTAATCGCCTGTATCGTTCAGGATCTGAAAGAGACTTCCCCTGATTTGGCATGAGCTTGACATTCGGAGAGCTGGAACTTGCTAGCTTGTTGCCGTTACTGGAAGAGGGCAGCGGAGAAGAGAGGCGCACGACCACAGGAAGAGTGGCGTCGTGAGGAAGAAACAGGAGCGCGCGACCACGGGAAGAGTGGCGTCGCGAGGAAGAAACAGAAGCTCGCGACCACGGGAAAAGTGGAGTTGCGAGGAAGAAACAGGAGTGCGCGACCACGGGAAGAGTGGCGTCGCGAGGAAGAAACAAGAGCGCGCGACCACGGGAAGAGTGGCATCGCAAGGAAGAAACAAGAGAGCGCGACCACGGGAAGAGTGGCGTCACGAGGAAGAAACAGAAGCGCGCGACCACGGGAAGAGTGGCGTCGCATGGAAGAAACAGGAGCACGTGATCACAGGAAGAGTGGTGTCGCGAGGAAACATGTTGCTCGTCGCATCGTGGAAGACGCGCGACGAGGAAGCCACCGCGATTGCTGCGTCGCGACGAGGAAAACGCGCGACGAGGAAGGCGGCTGACAGAAACGCACACGAGGAAAACGCGTGGCGAACAAAGAGAGAAGGAAGTCGTTGCAATTGCTGCGTCGCGACGAGGAAAACGCGTGACGAGGAAGGCGGCTGACAGAAACGCACGCGAGGAAAACGCGTGGCGAACAGAGAGAGAGAGAGAAGAAGAGGATTGGTTTGGGCGGATAACCCTAAACCTAAGGAGGGAGGAAAACCCAAACCTAAACACGAGCACACCGAGGAAAACGCGTGGCGAACAGAGAGAGAGAGAAGGAAGAGGATTGGTTTGGGCAGATAACCCTAAACCTAAGGAGGGAGGAAAACTCAAACCTAAACACGAGCACACGCGAGGAAAACGCGTGACAAACAGAGAGAGAGAGAAGGAAGAAAACTTGCTGCTGCTGTGTTGCTGGAAAAGCAGAAGGTGCTGGAATGGCGTCGCGATTGCTCTCTGTTCGCGGTGGACGTCGCGAACAGGGATGGAGAGACGCGGGAGGCTGCCTTCTTGGGCAGTGCGGCGTCGAGGAGGAGGGACTCGATGGCCTCGGGGCCGCAGTTCTCCTTGCAAGGGTCGAGATCCTCCGGACCGGAAGCATTCGTCGAAACCTCCCGGAGAGGCGAAGGAGGAGCAGGAGCCGACGAGATCTTGGCAGCGGAACCACCGTCCTCGAAGGCGGCGTTGTCCCAAATCTGAAGGCTCATCTTCTTCTGAAGAGTTGCAGCAAGCTTCATGATCGAACGAGGAGAAGTTTGAGTAAGCAACAGGGAGCTCGCTACGACATCCAACTCATCCAATTCAGATCCTTAGCTTCTCTTATTCACCGGCATCGCCTCCATCTCCCGATCCATCCTCTTCAAAGCGGGCGTACACGGATCCATGAACTTGGCCGGCACGATCCTCCCGCGCGGCCGCCCCCGCGCGTCCCGATCCGCCTTCTTGGCCCGGAGCGCCTCCAGCCTCAAACTCAGCCGTGTGATCATCTCCTCGATCCTCACGATCTCGTCGTCCAGTGAGATCTCCTCGACCTCGACGAAGGCAACGCGGGAGGTGGCGGCGATGAAGAGAGAGAGGAGAAAGAATTAGGGTTAGGCAGACCCCTTCGTTCTGATACCATGTAAAATAATAATACAATGGATTTCTCTCTCTGTCTATTACAAGATATAAGCCCCTATTTATACATGAATATAGGGACCTATTCTAGGAGAATTATTCTAAAAAGGAAAAACAGAATATTTATCCTTAACAGAATATTTTAACAATTCCTAAATATTCTAACAGTTAGTATGTTTGCTCATCTTTTAGAAAAGTATATGGAGGTATTTGTAGTTGATTTTATTAGATGTGACTCTTCTTTTGATACAATCTTAGCTAAGATTGATGTTATTTCAGCTCTTTCTTATCCCGCATGCGTGCGGATGGTGTGTTCGTTCCTTGACCATGCAAGTTTTTATAGGTGTTGCATGCATGATTTCAATACAATTGCTTTCTGAACATTCTGCTTGTTGAAGACGGCCCTAACTTCATCTGCAATAATTGAGCCACCAGAGTGGATTTTCCAGTTGAACCAACTCCAAGAAGAACTTTCGAGGAGGCGATGGTGGAGCTCATCTGCAACTATTCCACTCCCAGGATGGTTACTCCTACCAGGGAGAACCATTCCTCTTGTTTGGATGCTCAAACTGAATTGCCTTCAATCGCCAGGCACTCAAGGGAGTTCATTCCATAAAATTTCTTGTTTTCTTTTTCCTTGTATATATGCTTCCTTTGCTTTAATTGTTTTGGTTGTCAAGTTTTGGTTGTCGAGTTTTGTTTTATTGGATTTTGAGTTGAATTCTCTATGCATCCTTGATATAATCTTGAAAGTTGTAAAAGCTAGTTAAATTTGACTGTCGAATTTTGAAATTTATTGTCATGAATGGATACTTTGATTGCATATGATTACTAGTTGGTGATAGATTCTATTTTGATAAATTGGGTTGATACTCCTTGCATACCTAGTGAGGATTGAGCCTGTTTTATTCTTTATTTGCTTGTATGTGGTGCTCTTGTGATTATTGTTATTCTAGAACTTGCTTTGATTCTTTTGAGATCACATTATCATAGATTTGCATGATTATGATGAAGATCACATTACTTGTTTCCTTTGCTTCTTTTATTGTTACATGTTGATTGAATAATATTCTCATCCTTCATCATGCCATTTTTCCCTACTTCCATAAATTTCTCTCCATTGTTCTTTTGGATGTGAGATATTTGGATGTTTTATAATGAGTGTTTTGCTTAGGACGGTCAATAGTTTAAGTATGGGGGAGGAGTAGTTTGGAAGAGAGAGTGCTAGATTCAGGGAAGCATATGTAAGCTAAGCCCTATCTTTTTTAGTGAGTTTCATGATGGAACGTAGGGAAGTGCACATCATGTCGAAAAAAAAGAAAAAGAAAGAGAGAGAATGAAAACAATAACAAAGAAAAAAAATGAACATTTGGTGCCAAAGAAATAATGGCAATAACAAAAGAAAACAATTTGACATTTTGTGTAATTTTGAATTCAAATGTGATAGAAGTGTTGTGAGTATCAACCATTGAAAGATAATTATGAACCATGAGTTATAAGAAGAGTGATTGAGGGTTGTTTACATGATGAGTGGATTATTAAAAAGATTGGATGGAAAACTTATAGGGCAATGCTTTGTTGTACTCATCATATGTAACATTCCAATATTCTCATAGCTTCCTCTATTTCTTTGATCTCTTTGATCTCTTTCTTTTCTTGCACACATACCATCATTTACCTTGATTCTTGTTTCCCTTGCAATTCTCATAAGTTTTCGAAATTATGCATTCATATGTTTATGACAGTGGTGGAGAGTAGAAGATAAATAAACATATGATAGTGCAAAAATCACGAGTAACTTGAGTGGAACTCTACCATGCGAGTGAGAGCAACCACCACTTATCCTGTAAGGTTTTATCATTCTCAATTTATTCAGGATGGATTGAAATCACCATGCTTGCTAACCATTGTAAGAATTGAGTCTATGAATGTTTAAGTTTTTGAAAATTAGATGTCCAGATAACTATTCTTTTACGATATTCGAAATGTGATTGAGTATTGCTTGAGGAATGAGTCCTTGGTTATTTTCTTAGTTGTGTTTATTTATCCAAGACGTGCAAGAATAAGTGTAGGGAAATTGATAACTAGCATTTTGACACATTATTTTGATTCTTATATTTGACAGTTTTATCCTCTCGTATGGTTAGTTATTGATTTATATTATGTTTTATAAGTTTGGGTCAATTTAGAGCTTTGATGTAATTTTTTTATATTTTTGGAATTATATCTAAAAATATGCATCTTATTTTATAGGGCATGAAAGACAAGTCATAGACTCAAGTCGAATCAGATCAACTTTAGCCCAAGGCTAGGGTTAAAGGGGAGGTCTAATCTGGAGTGACATGAATCATCTATTCAGATATAGAGTGATCTGATTCATCTACTCAGATCTAGAGTGATATGAGCTATCCATCTAGGAGTCATCTTGTTCCTACATCCAAATCTGAAATGATCTTATTCCTTCATTCAGATCTAGAGGATCATGCCCCTCTATCCAGATCTGGAGTCATCCTATTCATCCATTCAGATCTGAAGCGATCATGTTCACTTATCCAGATCTGGATCTGGACCTTTGATGGAGATCTTAGGCCATCCGATGGTTAGGAAAAATCTCCAACATGAAGTTTATCTTCCCAACTCCTGATCCCTCTTCCTTACGCACGCACGCAAAACACCTCTCATCCTCCCTCTCTATTCGCAACCACTAAAGGCCGACGGCTAACATCCACCTTTCCATCGTCAGCTGACATCCACCACATCTCCATCTCCCCCTCTCCCGATTGGGAGAGGTTCCTACCGCTGGCCACTTCATCTTCTTCCACTCCCGATTGAGAGAGGAGGCGCTCATCTCATCCTCGCCATCTCCACCTCACCCTCTCCCTATTGGGAGAGGCCCCAACCCACACCCACATCTTCTTCTTGAAACAAGTCATCGCCATCTCCATTGGGATATCTCGAATATGAGGTCCTCCATTCATCCATCTCCATCCGGCCGAACCATCTCCCTTCAACCGATTGGAAGGAGGGAGCTCATCTCACGAAGCTTCGAGATCTCACAGCTCCGTGTACAACATCCTCCACAGTCGACAACCCTCTCCACTTTGCTCACAGCTCCATCGGCAGATTCGTTGCTAGAGAAGCTCCTGTTGGTGCAGTCTACCTCTAGGGTTTCAATGTTTGACAATATACCTAAGTTTGGTCAGTTTATCAAGGGTTGATCCAAACATGACCTAATATTTGGATACGAGTGAAGTTTAATCGGGTCAAAGTTAATTAGATGACTAGCAAGAATTCCTAGTCAATTGGACCGAATAAGAAGTCCCAATCAGTTGAACTGAACAAGAAGTCCTAGTTAGTTGGACTGGACAAGAAGAAATCCTAGTTGGAGGCTAGGCAGAAGTCCTAATCAGTGAGATTGGGTAGAAGTAAGTACTAGTTGGAGGCTAGGCAGAAGTCCTGATCAGTGAGATTGAGTAGGTGAGAAGTTTACTAAATGACTAGTTCTAATTGAAGGTTAGGCAAGGAAAAGTCTAAGCAGGTCAAAGGTGATCAGATGTTTGGTAGGTGTGAAGTCTACTAAGTGGCTAATCCTAACTAGAGGTTAGGCAAGGTAAGTCCAAGTAGGTCAAGAGTGACTGGATGTTTGGCAAAAAATTTCTAGGAGAATAACCCTCAGGTAACCCTAGTGGATTAAACCTACAAAGTAAGGCTTAGGTAAGCCTAGTAGGTCAAACAGACTACAGTTAGACTTAGGTTGCTTGCTTGTTTGTTGTATGCTAATCTTGTAGGAACCAAGAGTTGGAAACAAGACTGGGAAAGCATAAGAGAAGCAAACAAAAGTAGTCGAACCAAATCCGGAATCAACTCAGGTCAAACATGGTTGAACCCATTCTAAACGCCTGGATCATATTTTGAACATCCGGAACAGTCCAGGCGCCCTAGTGAACAGTCCAGGCGCCGAATCAGATTGAGTTGGTCTAGGGCGCCCAGAAAGGGATCTGAACGCCCGAAAGAGCCTTTATAAGCCTCATACGTGCAAGATCAAAGTACAATAAATATTCTACTACTTTCTCGTCTTGCGGTGCTGTCGAACACGACCAAACTTCTACTCGTACAACCAGGAAAGTTTCAGAAAGGGAGCGCTACGCTCAGGACTTTCAGATCGACCGACTCGAGTGTTTGCTTATTTTTGTCTTACTTTTGTACTTTCCATTTTCTATTATATTAACTATAAGACGAGTTTCTCCACCTCAAAAAATGAAACTACTAGTGGACGGGCGCCTCCCGTACATCGGTCTTGGATGTACTAATCCTAGAACGTTAAGAACCAAGTAAATTCACAAGTCTTGTATGTTGTGTCTAATTCCGCTGCAAGTTTCCTTGATAGTAAGTCAAACGAACGAGCAAGATTCACCTCCCCTCTCTCACACGCACCGGTCCAACAGCTTCTTTCGCAAGTTACCTTTCTCCCACAAGCTCCCTCACGGATTGGGTGGGAACATCATGAGAGAGGGATTCCGCAACCCCTCTCCTCTTCGATTTAGAAGAGAGTTCATCTTCATTATCCGGCATCCCTTCACCTCTTCTTTTCAGATTAGAATAGAAGAGTTTGTTCTTCCATCCGCAACATTCGTCCATCCATAAGATATCTTCAAAGCTTAGGTTATTTTTTTGTGTTGGGTTGTTTTATACATTTGGTTGTTATAATTGATTGTTGAATTGTAATGAAGTTATGTTCCCATGTTAAGATTGCATGCACTTGGGTTTAATTGTTTCATGCATACTTTGTGTTCGATGAAATGTTTCTTCCATTATCTATGTTTTAGGTTTGCAATTCCTTTAGTTTAATGTCGTGCAATGCTTGTTTTGTTGATGTTTGTTCTTGTCATTAATTTGGATGCAATTAGGTTATATTAGACTAGGTTAAATTGAATACTTAGTTTCGTTAAAAGCTTACTTTATGTTGCCTTTAATTCTTCGCAATCATAATTAGTTAGGTTAGTTTTAATTAGGTGCATTGCTTTTCATTTGTTAGGTTTAGAATCCAACAAAACCCAAAACTCCATTTTGAACATCAAAATCGCAAAACCTCTATTCGTTAATAATTGATACTAAGATTATTATCCTGCCATTACACTCTTTGTGAGAGACGACCTGAGTCATTCTCTTTGTTATATTAGTGTAGAAGGGTTTAGACAATTGTTTGATATTGTAGTGTGACACAAAACGATCTTATCAAGGTACCCCACCTATCAACAGTATAATAAGCATCCAAAATCAATTACCAAGTACCAATATCCAAGACAACTAGAGAAGAAAGTGTACCACAACTGCTACAAATATTTATGCATGTATGTATTTCCAAGACGTAACCAACCATATAAACATAAGATCCAAAATAACATAAGACTAACAAAAACATAAAAACAAACCGAACTAGAACTAGAACCCGAAACTAGCAAGCTGAGACCTCTGAGTAGCATAACTAATAATGTAGCAAAATACCATCTTTAACCTACTAACCTAGAGGTCAAAGAAAAACAAATGGTAAGCATAACTTAGTGGGTAATTAGGGAAGATGTGCATGAACTAAATATCTTACAGAAGCCAAGGGATTTCTCGAAATCCAACTTAATATTTCTATTACAATTCTTTAGGTAATCGTTATTTGTAATTGTATATGTTTTATTGTTCTTTTATGATCATCTCATCTTGTGGTTATCTATAACACAACCATAATAATAATAATGACTAAAATGTGTAATGCAACATTGGACAACAAATCTACTATAAGGGAATGTCCAGAATCAGTATCCGCAAAGTATAATGTCGTTATTCGACATATCACTGGTGAACATATATTCCGACTATGGGCATCAACTCGCTCCACATACTCCTGTGGACAGTCAGGGTGCCTCTAAATGTTGGCTGTAGGCGACCTCTTCCTATCACATACTTCTAGGTAGTTGGCTACTCTAGTATAGACTAGGCTCAGAGAACAGTTATGAGATGTATGCGAAAGAGAAACATGGAGCATTCATTTTAACTTTTAAAACAATCCCTTTTCCTTCATTTTAATCTCGTCAAGCAAATCTCGATTAACAAATAACCATTAATCCATATTTAATATTACATATGTACCCCCCTCCCCCTTGAAAATAGTAATATAACACATATAATCCATCTAATTATTTATTCATGCACAAAAAATAATTTAAGGAGATCAAAGTATTGATGTACCCACCTCAATTCCTGTTATTATTTCAATGATCTACTAGCTATTGAACCCTCCTCGTTCCCAAAACTAAAATGGCATCACATAATAGCTTAGAAATTCCATTAGTGAGGAAAAAATTGAAAATTTATTAAGGCTTAATTCCAGAAGTCAACATATTTATTAAACTCATGTATGTTAGAATTTTAACTTAAAATTATTAAATTTATCATCCATTACTACCTTATCAGTATCTTAATTAGGGAATCAATTGGCTTTCAATCGATTAATCCCTATCTTTTCAACTCATTTTAGGGTTTAATTACCTCATTTTCAACTCACGAATCTAATTTAATCAATTAATTAAAGTTGATCCTCTAAATCAAGTAAACCCTTACCCTTTTTTATTTTTGTTCGTTCTCTTCTTCTCCGCGACCAAGTCCAATGGAAGACGAACGGAGGTCGAAGCGTCCTTCAGAGATCTCGCCAGCAACGACCCCAAGAACACGACTGGAGGCATCAGTGCGCGAGCAGGAACAACAACGACGAACAGCAATTGCAGAGGTCTTGGCGACAAAAGAGAGAAAATTTTATAAGGGAGTGAAGCAGCGACTAGTTGGGATGTTGGCGATGGAGCTTGTGGCAACGAGGCCGTCGATGTCGGACGGTGACGTGGTCGGTCGGGAGAAGCGCGAAGGTGAAGGCAGCGGTTAGATTACATGGGCATCGGGGGAGGTTGTTGATGAAGTGAGGCGGTGGAAAACATTTTTATTATTATTATTTATTACTATATATTTATATACATATATATAATCTTTTAATTGTCTTATGTAATCTTCTCTTCTCTTCTCTTACTTCCGTAAACCTCGGAGCCATGGAGTATATTACCTTAGCTATATTAAATCATTATTAACACACTCAACCTCGTCAAGAACTCTTCAAAATCTGTGTGTCTTGTTAAATTCCTTACACAACTCAAACACATATCAAATTACAATGTAAAACATAATTTAAATTTCAAGTTGGAATCCAACCAACCACTGGAGATATGATTGCACCAATACTTTTAAAGCCTTAAAAGTCTTTAGAGGAAAGAGAGAGAAAGGAAAGTTGAAGTGGAGAAGAAATGAAGAATTGAGTGAGTGGAGCTAAAGAAGTGGAGTTCCCTTTGAAATTAAGTCTAAAAATAAAAATATGAGGGCTTAGGTTCAAAGTAGATAATATCATACTATTGTAGAAATATTTTGATCTTATCGATAGTAACAAGTGGTATGAAATGAAAGAATCTATAGAGTTATGTGGGGACCCTCAGGAAAAACGAAGGAGGTAAGGGAAGCACAGACCATAGGGATAATAGTAAGGGGCTCTCAATAAGAGGAAGTTCGGACTCAGACCATGAGAATAATGGTAAGGGGCTCCCAATAGGGGGAGTTCAGACCCGGACCATGAGAATAATAGTAAGAAGCTCCCAATAGAGGGAGTTCAGACCCAGACCATGAGGATAATGGTAAGGGGCTCTCAATGTCCTTTGTTTGAGTGAAAGATTGTAGGAATATAATCAAAGTATCACATTATAAATATATGAAAAAGATCATAGATTTATAAGATGGAAGATATCTCCATTGATATGAGTCCTTTTGGATTGAACTCAAAAATAAAATCATGAGGACTTAGGTCCAAAGTGGACAACATTATACCATTGTTGAAATATTTTAATTCCATTGATACTAACATCTCTTTATGAAACATTTCCTATAATCAAATTAATCAACTTTATTTTATTTAATTAATTTAATGTATCGATTACACACATAATTAATTTAATTACTTGACTTTAATTAAATCTCAATCAAAACAAATCAATCATTTGGTCTTTTTCACAACCTAGTTTTGGGATTTATCAATCTCATTTTATCGGGCCAATTTTATATCCCATGAGAATTAAGTTGTACACATAGTTAAAGTAGAGTTTAGATATTCCATGAACCTTGCTCATTAACGAGTCAATGTCTTCATCCGATTTAATTCAACAAATCCTTAATAGTATTGGATATTAATTTCTCATTCGCTAGAAAAATTAAATTATGATAGTCTATTCAAGAAATAGTCGTCTATGTTTCTAATTAACCAATTGATTACAAAGATCAATTTCCAACCATCCCCACATAAATGGAAATCATAGATAAGTTTAATTTTAGCATACCTCAAATAAGAGTTTCAATAAGAAAACTATTATATTGGGAAAGGTAGCTCATGGTTTTGAACTTTTCGTAGTGGAATATAGTCAAATTTATTTAGTTACCAAATCAAGTGCACTTGTTTGTGTAAACCAAGTCAATCATACTCACACAATAACCTCCTTAGGCTTTTACCAATTCTCTTGTTTTGGCCATTGACAAGGTTTAGAAATTTGTAAGTGCTTTTAATTTGAAGTGACCCTCATTTCTCACTTGCGATCTTCTATAATGAGCATTTTGTAATTCCACATTATACCCTCTATGACACAATATAGAAATTATTAAGAGCTTTTAGCTCACACTTAACCCATTTGCAGATTGTACCTTTTTATCATAGAAATGAGTTGGAATAATTACTCATAAGCTCCTTGAATCTTATAACTTAGTGTCTCTTTGAACCATGATCTTAGGATGCATAGTTGAGTTATCAATTCATATGTTGGGTTTTCAACATATTCCCTTAAACATGCACTATAGTTGATCTCTGTATAAGCCTTTTTAGTCAATGGATCTACACAATTCTCCATATTCAATGAAAATCTAACCACTAGAGATTTACTACTTGACGGTATTAAATTTTTGATGAATGTGTCAAGAATTACCATAACTCACACTATTTTATACCCTTTTAGTAACTTCTTGATTATCACAGTGTATCATAATTGTCAGCACATATCTATCATTTTTTATTTGTATACAAAAAAAATGATACATAACATTGTTACTTGCACACCTATCAAATATGCAATCAACTATTTTGGCTCAAATTAGTTTTGGCTTAGGTATTTTCACCTTGCCAAACACCTACACATTTATAGATTTCGTAGGAAGATTTGTAACTTTCCAAGACATGTAAAGAGTTTCATCCCATCTTGGTGGGGTTTGTGATTTGCCGAAAGAAAAAGTTCCTCCATAAGTTCTTATTAATCTTGAACTCATCAACATAGCATTTATCATCTCTTTGGTGTTTGATTCTCGTGTTCCATAATATCGTTGGATTAAGGTGAGTAGGACATAAATAATTGATGAATGATGCTCTTCTTGAAGAAACATTCCTCGAACAACACCCCACATTCTCCTTCTTGATCATTGTGGATGATTCTACTTAGTGGAATGGTTTTAAACATTTCAAGAGGGGCTCGTTTTTATTTCTAAGTGTATGTAATAGTATCTTACACAATCATCAATGAAAGGCTTAAGGTTGTAACACCTTTTGTAAAGATCCCCTCGCATAGCATAACGCACATTCTAGTTTAAAACTATACATCCTCATTTACTCTTTGTAATTGAGTCAAACTAAAGTTACAATTGTTCGATTAAAGTGTTGAACAAGATTATGTTTGTCTTTAAGAAATGCTTGACCTAAAAATCATACATCTTTTGGTCATCTGATTTTGTCAAGTCAAAGTTATTATTGTCCAATTAGAGTGTTGACCCAAATTGTGTTTGCTCTCAAGAAGCACCCAACCTAGGAAACACATATCTTTGGTTCTGATCATGCCAATCTAAAATTGTGATTGCCTAATCAAAGTCCTAATTAGGCTTGCATTTGTTCTTAAGAATCATCCACAATTATTTGATCAAACAAGGTCGTGTCTGAATAGTGAACAATGTTTGTGTCAACGATTGCCCGTTCAACTCAAAGCCAAGTGTGCATTCTTTCGGTTATGATTGAAGCAATGCAAGTAGGAGACACATTCAACTTAGGCATATAGGTGTGAGACCTAATCCCTTGGTTAAGTGCAAAAGGTGCGCGATGCAATCCTTTTGGCTCAGCAAACAATCATTCTACCCTCTATGTAGGTCATCTTGAGTCAGACTCAAGTTTGGCTTTTGGCTAGGTGGGTCAAAGCTTCCATTGAAAGTGTTTTGTTGCATCTCTTTTTGAATACTTTGCAAGTCACTATCCTCCATTTTGTATTTTTCATCTAAGAACCCGCATAAAACCTTGGCAGTAATAGCCACATTATACTTATTATATAGTTCGTCATTCAGTCAATATGATTCTTGTATAGAAAATTCTCTTTTTCCATATGATATGCTCTCCTTTAGTTTAAGGGTCATCTTGGGGGCATCCATTGGATCCCAATGAGGTACACTTTTATCAAAAAAATATCTTTGACTACCGTAGCTTGAAGTCAGTTTCAAAGAATTTCTCATGTTTCTCTTGTAAGAGTGGGTCTACAATCGTCATAATCATGCAACGAAAATAATTTTCGTTGCTAAAGTTGTTGCTAATCTGCAACGAAAATGAAGTTCGTCGCAAATTGGCGACGAATTTGGCGATGAAAATCATTTTCGTCGCCAATCTGCAACGAAAATGAAGTTCGTCGCAAATTGACGACGAAATTATTCGTCGCAGTTTGGCGACAAACAATATTTTCGTTGCCAATTTGCAACGAATTACAGTTTCGTTGCCAATTGGCAACGAATTTTGCGACGCAAATTATTTCGTCGCCAACTTAACTATAAATTTTTCCCGCCATCGTTAAAACATGATAAGTCTTCAAAACAGTTTCGGATTTATGGTCATCATTCACTCTAAACATCCGTGAAATCTCCTGAAATCGATTTATATCCAGAAATAATTTCACAATAAACAAACATAATCTATAAATAGAATTGAAGCTTTTGGAGATCTAAATCCAAGATTAATATGCAACCATTCTTTTCCTATATTGGCAAAGACAAATATTAAAACCATATATGGATATAATTCCCATTTCGACAAACTGCCTACAACATGAAAGATATGAAAAAAAGCTAAAAAAATATATTTTCGCTATGACCAGGCCATTTATCTTAAAAATTATCGACATTTTGGCGACGAATTTATTTTCGTCGCCAAATTTGTTGTCAATTGGCAACGAAAAGTTTTTTGGTCGCCAATCTGCAACGAAAATGCTATTTCGTTGCCAAATAGCGACGAATTTGGCGATGAAATTTAATTCGTTGCCAAATGTCAACTAAGCTACCCAATCATGTCTAAAATGCATTTTCCATTATTTTTTAACGAATCTTGGCTATCATTTCCTCTACTAATAGCGTATATACCGTTCAGTATATAACTAGTTAGATTTCCTATCTTATATAGCAAAATAGGCTAAGATGTGTCAATACGTCATTTCTTGGATTGTAGCACTCAACTGACCCCAATCTCTTCAGAAACAACAAATAATCAAATCTGGTACGACATTGTAAAAGAAAAAGATTGTCCATGTGTGTATGTGTTATTCCATTAAGTGTCAGTTATAAATTAAGATATATATTGGGATTCATAATGAACGATCGGTTTGGAGGCGAAAAATAGTCAAATTTGGCGACGAATTTATTTTCGTCGCCAAAATCGTCGTCAATCGGCGACGAATTACTTTTCGTCGCCGATTGGCGACGAACAAATTCATCGCCGATTGGCGACGATTATTTTTCGTCGCCATCGGCGATGAACTATGATTCGTCGCCAATCGGCGACGAAAAGTAATTCATCGCCGATTGGCGACGAATTAAATATTCGTCGCCAATATTGTTATATTTTACGACGAACAGTTTTTTTGTCGCCAATCTGTGACGAACTTGTTATTCGTTGGAATTTTCTGACGACTTTTGCAACGAAAATATTTTTTGCAACGAATTTTGCGACGAAAATAATTCGTTGCTAATTTTGCAATGGATTATTTTTCATTGCTAATTTCGACACAATTTTTGGGTTAGTATTTTTTTAGTTAAGATTTAAATGTTTATTTTATAATTTGAAAAGTTAATTATTGATAGTTTTGTTTGAGTCTGTGATCCTAATTTATAGGATCTGGTGTCTTATGTGATCATATTTTATAGGATGGTGTTAGTGATATTTAGTGGTAGGTTTTGTAAAGTCTATTTATAGGCTCTTTCTTTTTGTTATAATGCAAGAGAATTTTTATCATTCTATCTTTCAGATTTTTATTTTCTGTAATCTCTTCAAATTTCTTCATATCAAGAGTTTTCTTCACGGTTAGTCACTTTGATATTCTTGGAGTGACGGGAGTTTCGTCGGTTCTGATTTTCTCTACATGGTATCAGAGCTTCGGTTATTTTTGTGAAGAAGGTTATTGCTCTCTCGATATGGAAGGCACTGGTCATGTAGCGGGACTTGGTTTGGAATTGTTGAATCAGTCCAACTATCGGATCTGGAAGACGTGTATGGAGTCGTATCTAGTCGGTGAAGATTTGTGGGATGTCGTTTCCACTAATGGAGTTGTCGCTCCGGCAAATATCATCGAGAACGCAGAAGCGTTTAAGAAATGGAAGCAACAAAATGCTAAGGCAGAATTTGTTTTGAAGAGATCCATTTCTCATGGAATATTTGAGCATATAATCGGATGTGAGTCTGCTCATGAAATTTAGCAAACTCTCGATCGGTTGTTCAATAAAAGGAATGAGGCTCGGTTGCAAATGCTCGAAAATGAGTTGGCGGTTGCGAAGCAAGATGGTATCTCTATTTCTGAATATTTTCTCAAAGTAAAAAATTTATGTTCAGAAATTTCTCATTTAAATCCTGAAGAACGAATCTCGGAAGCAAGAAAGAAGTGATATATTATTTGTGGTCTTCAACCTGAGTATACTCCATTTATCACTTCAATTCAAGGATGGGCTCAACAACCATCACTAGAAGAACTTGAAAATCTTCTCTCGTTGCAGGAATCGTTGGCCAAGCAAATGGCTACAACGAATATTAAGGAGGAGCCAAAGAGTGCCTTGTTTGTTAAAAAAGGGAATTTTTATAAAGGAAAAGGTAAGACAGAAGAAGGTATTCCAAATCATTCAAATGCACCTAAGAAGACGTTCAAATGTTACAGGTGCGGCAAACTCGATCATATTAGAAAGAATTGTCGAGTTAAATTAAAGTTAGAAAATTATGCAAATTTGGCCGATGTGGAAAAAAAAGTCTGAAAAAGAAGATGATTGGAAGAATTGCTTTCTTACTGATATTGTTGATACTCAATGGGAACATGCTTAATAGCAGAAGGAACTTCTCACACAAAGCATCCAACCAACAATGAATGGATTGTGGATTCCGATTGTGGTCATCATCTTATGGGAGACGAATCGACTTTTTCATGCTCTCAGTTACATGATAGCGGCAAGGGTATTATCACCGCTGATAATACAATTCATAAAATTCAAAAAGAAGGCACTGTTGTTATTGACAACAATCATGGAGAATCAATAACACTAAAAAGTGTATATCACGTGCCGGGATACAAAAGAATCTTTTCTCTGTTGCAAATGTGGTGGATGCTGGAAATTTCGTGCTCTTCAGACCGTGAGATGTGAAGTTTCTTCGGAACGTCAAAGAAATTAAAGCCGACGTTGTTCATACTGGTACACGTGTGAATGATTTATTTGTTCTATCTGCATCAAATTCATATATTGAAAAGATGAGTAGCAATGATAATTCCTCCTTGTGGCATGCAAGACTTGGTCATCTAAACATGACTAAGTTGAAGGTTATGGTTCAAAGGAAATTAGTTGATGGTCTACCCGATCTATCAAAGGTTGAGGATGGAAAAATTTGTGAAGGCTGTCAGTTTGGAAAGGCACATAGACTTCCTTTCAAAAGCTCAAATTCACGATGTACAACTCCTTTGGAACGAATCCATAGTGATTTGATGGGTCCTACTCGAACTGCTTCTTATTTCGGATCTCACTATATGTTGCTGTTTGTGGATGATTATACGCGGTTCACATGAGTTTATTTTGTGAAACACAAATCAGAGGTATTTTCAAGATTTCTAGAATTCAAGGAAACTGTGGAAGGAGAATTGTGTAGAAAAATCAAGATTTTACAGACAGATAACGGAGGAGAATTCTGTTCAAATGAATTTTTCTCATTTTACCGAAATAATGGCATTAAAAGAGAATTATCTTGTCCGGAGACGCCACAACAAAATGGCGTGGCTGAGCGAAAAATTAGACATCTTGTGGAGACCTGCAAATGTTGGTTGCATGCGAAGAATTTATCCAAGGCGTTATGGGCAGAAGGTATGAAATGTGCAGCTTATGTTATTAACCGGGTGCCACTCAATCAACCAATAATAAGGCACCTTATGAATTGCTCTTCGGTGTTAAACCAAACGTGAAGTATCTTCGAGTCTTTGGTTCAATCTGCTACGTTCATGTGTCTGATTCTCAAAGGAGTAAGTTGGATGCTAAAGCAATTAAATGCATTTTCGTCGGTTATGACAAACAAAGAAAGGACTGGCGGTGTATGGATCCTACGACTAATAAATGTGTTATTTCTCACGATGTTATCTTTGATGAGATTTCTTCCCATGATTCTACAGATGTCTATAAGGAAGAAAATGATACGATAACTTTGCCATTATCCCATTTCTCAAAAGATGTATCTAAAGAAAATCAAGGAGAAAGGGAGAGCTTGTGTTCTAACCAAAATGATGGTTCTCAGGAGGAGACAATCAGCCAACGCCCAAGACGAAATGTTGTGCGACCATCTCGTTATAGAGATGATAATTTTGTCACAAATTTTTCTTGCTTCTTTGCTAATCCTATTGATGATGATGAACCTTCTTCTTATGATGAAGCTAAAGGAGTAAAAGAATGGGAAGCTGCTATGAAAGAAGAAATGGATGCCCTGCAGAAAAATCAGACGTGGGACTTGGTTCCTAAACCTCCTGAAGTGCAACCAGTTTCGTGCAAATGGGTCTTTCAAATAAAGAGGAAGGATGATGGGAGCATAGATCGATTCAAAGCAAGGCTAGTAGCTCGAGGTTTCTCTCAAAATATAGGGAAGATTATGAAGAAACATTTAGCCCATGGCAAAAATGACTTTGGTACGTACTGTTCTAGCATTAGCAGCTAGCCTGGGTTGGAAATTATGGCAGTTGGATGTTAAAAATGCTTTCTTATATGGAGAGCTTGATAGACATATTTATATGGATCAACCGCTTGGATTTGTGTACGAGTATCATCCGGATTTTGTGTGTAAGTTAAAGAAGGCCCTCTATGGATTAAAGCAAGCGCCATGTGCGTGGTACGGAAAAATTACAGAATATTTAAGATTCTATGGTTACGCAGCTTCTGAAACAGATTCAAGTCTCTTTATCAAGAAACGTCAAGGACTCATGGTGGTCGTTCTATTGTATGTGGACGACATAATTCTAACGGGCAACAATTATGCAGAGGTCACTCGCCTTCAGGAAGAACTTTCATTGCGGTTTGATATGAAGAAACTTGGGGAGCTTAGTAATTTTCTTGGGCTGCAAATTGAAAATTTGGATAAGGGAATTTATGTGTCTCAGTTCAGCTATGCTAAACGACTCATTGAGAAATTTGGTTTGATTGATGGGAAGAAGCGGTCTACACCACTTGATGTGAGTGCAAGACTTTGTCGTGATGAAGGAACATGTTTGTTGGACCCTCGTCCCTTTCGTGCACTTGTGGGAAGTCTTATTTATTTGACAATAACAAGGTTGGATATTGTCTTCTCAGTTGGTATGGCTAGTCGATATATGCAAGAGCCAAGGAAGCCACACTTTGAAGAGGCAAAGAAGATCTTAAAGTATGTTAATTCTACTCTTAACTTGGGTCTATTTTATGAGAAGGGTGTAGAGTTTTCCTTGCAAGGATTTG
>NC_133879.1:4234734-4350547 GCF_044706935.1 Curcuma longa
TTCAGTATATGTGACTATATGGTCTTTGTGACTGATGATCTCTAATTTCTTAGTCTGTGTGACTAAGGACTCCGATTTTATTTAATCTACGTGGCTAAATATCTCTTAATGATCTTGTGACCATTTGCCTTTGTGGTTTAACTTGGACGAGTGGGAGATGTAAGTGGTTATGCACACGTGCTGCATGTTATGCACTCCGTGTTGCACGTTCGTTGCACAAGACGTACAAATAGAGTAATGCGCTCAATATAAGGAGCGTCCAAGTCAAGAAGAGGAAGAAAAGGAAAGCTATCAGGCTGTCGGAGAAGGAGAGAGAACACCAAATGTGGGGATTTGATTTATGAAAATCTGAGGAGTTTTCCATCTGTGATTGTTCCTCTGACATGAACAGTTGATCCCAAAGTCGACTCATCAAGAATAAGTAAGTATCAAAAAACAATTATGTTTGATTTGAGAAATCTAACACCACCACAATTCAAACTGCCTATAATTTATATATAATCTTGTTTAAGCTTTTCTATTTGCTTAAAGTCAATTTAAAATTTCCAATTTTTTATTTTTTCATTTCAAGAAAATAAAGACAAATATGTAATTGTCGAAAACAAATGCTACATCATCAATATACTCTTTTACCTGTAGTTGTCAAATTGGGTTAAGTTCGCTAGATTGGTTCACCTCGTTAAATAATTTATACGAGTTAAGTTGAAATTTTATCAATCTATTTTAAGATATGTTCAGATGGGTTGGCCCGCCTAGGCCTGTGGTAGATTAGCCCGCGACGGGCTTAGGTTGACCGTGGATTAAAAAAGTTTATTTATTTATTTTAAATTTTAAAATTAAAATAGAAAACTCAATAAATTAGTGGAGTTGATTAATTTAAATTATAATTTAAACTTAAAAATTATAATTTCAACTTAAAAATTTTAATTTAATCAATTTAAATTATAATTTAAACTTAAAATTTTTAATATTTTTAATATTTTTTTATTTTTAACAGGTCCATGGATTAGCCCGCCTAACCCGCAACCTACCTTGAGTTAGATTGGATCAAAGATTTTCCAATCAGCCAAACCACCCCGTCCCGTCATATGATGGAGTTTTCATCAATGAATTGATCCATTTCAGCTCTACTTCTACCAACCATAGTTTTCAAGTTCAGATAAACATAGATCAACTAAATAAATAAACTTACTTTTGACTCAACCAATGCAAAACCAAAACTATGAATTAGAAAATTCTAAAAATAAATAACAATTATTTTCTCTTTTTTTTTTTTACTTCACTACCTTTGTGATTACACCACTGTGCTACATATACCGGAGAAGCAATATACATGTCTCTTGATATATAAGTTGAATGAAAAAATAGAATGGGATCATGTACAGAGACGAATATAATTCGACAGAATTAAACAAAGCTTTGCTGCTCATTTCTTGTTTAGCAACACCAAGCAGAGGAATGCAATGCAGCGGAAGACGAAACCATAGAGAAAGAGGACGGTTAAGCAAAGTCCCAAATGATTGATGTCGTAGTGAAAACTCTGAAGCACGCCGCACCGTGTTATGAGCCACACGCCAGAGTACCTGCAAACAGATTTTTAAAAAAAAATATGGAAGAAATTGAGTTATCGATGAGAAGGGTAAACGGAGACTTCAGGATTCTGATGCATGACAAAATAAGACGACGTACCTTTTTGCGTTAACGATGAGAAACGCCTCCAATGCCCACTTTGGGTAGCAAATGTTAGCTAAGATCGCCGAGCCTCGCCGCTGCGTCGCCATCAAAGTCAACACGACAGGAAGAAGAGCAGACCACTGCATGATTGACGTTGACTTGTGTTAGAGATACAACCAAAGTCAAAGGAATGGACGCATTGTCCGTACCAATTGGGCAGAACCAGGTTGGAAACAGATAGCAAAAGTGTAACCGATTCCAGTTACGCAGTAGACGAGGGCGAGCAAAATAATATAGTTGTCCACGAATGTCGATCTTGGGGCGCTGAAGAAATAGAACATGGAGAGATAAACTACTGGCTTGACTACAGTGTTGAAATGGTCGATCGTGTCTCTTGCAAGAAAATAAGCAAGTGTACTAATTCCAGATCTTCTCTCTCTCAGATACTGCAGCTTTTCGAGTGAAAATGATCTCAGAGCACCAATCTGACCTAAGAGAGCTGCAGCGTGGAAAACAAAGGTTAGAAGAGAAAGTCGTCCCTTAGTAAGTTTCAAATAGTATAATTGAAAAGGAGAGATGAACCATCTCCAACTTACAAACAGCTATAATTGTGTATGTGTAACCAGCAGCTCCTAGATTTGAGTCGTTTGATTTAGCAAGTATCCCTAAGCAAACTCCTGCAAGACCTAGGATCAAATAGTCGACAGCTTGTGCTGTAGCTTCACGCAGTCGCTGCTTGGACACCCTGCAAACCAAAAAGGTACCTAGATAACTCGTGCTCTAGATAACTTTTTTTCTTTCAAGCTAAGAAATTACCTTCCGAGATAGTACTTGTACTGGTAAAGTTTACAAGGAGTTCTTCGGTCTGCTAAATCTTTGAATCTCGGAAAGATGTTCTCCAAGTGTTCTTTCTTTTCCTCCAGCGCACCTTTTACATTTCCCCAAACATGATCAGTGACAACGGACTCCTCGACTGAGCCATCCTCAGAAGAGTTTGTTCTCGATGGTGCGACACAGTCGAGCTCATTTTGCATATCAGGGGGCACAGTGTAGCCATTGTGCAACATCCATAAAACCGGCAGCTGACTGGATTTAAGGCCCCTACTTGTGCTCAGCTTTGCCATGCCCTCCAGAATGTCAATGAAGTATTCAGGAGGATTAACACGATCAGGCACTTTAATTTCTAGGCCTGCAAAGTAGTCTTCAACTGTCTTCACTGGCCCTTGATATGCAACTAAACCTCCCTTTGCCAAAAGTATTAAATCATCGAACATGTTGAACAAAGTATAGCTGAAGCACCAAAAGTAACAATTAGCCTCATGGAGAGTAGTTACATTGCATGGACATTACTGAACTAAATAAGAGGACGATCGTAAACCTACAACAGTCACCAAAATAAGTTGGATGCACCAACCTGGGCTGGTGAACGACCATGCTGATGTTTACCCCTTCAAGTGCCTCACGCCGAAGTGCTCTCAGTAGCAGCAGAGATGAAGAACTGTCCAGACCTGATGTTGGTTCATCTAGTAACAAAAGAGAAGGCTCCATGACCATTTCCAGCCCAACATTTACACGCTTCCTCTGTCCACCAGAGATTCCACGCTTCTCTACTGTTCCAACCAAGGAGTTTCGTATAGATTGCAACCCAAGAGACTCTATGTTTCTCTCAACAATTAGAACTCTGTCGGCTTTTGACATTTTTGCAGAAAGTCTACAAGAAGAAGAAAAAAAAATGTTACCGGTTCATACTCTATCGAACCTCGTATAAGAAAAGATTGCACCAGAGCGTTTGCATAATGTTTTTGAAACCTAAGAAATAACTTAGATGAAGATGATGATTTTCACCAATGGAATTGGCTTTTGTGCATTGCATGTATCTCTTACCTACAGTTAGCACTGAACCAAAGATTTTCCTCTACTGTCAAGTTTCCATGAACAATATCATCTTGTGGCACGAAACCGATGATCTTTTTGTACGATTGGATAGGTTGAACCGTTCCATTTACCAGAACTAATCCAGTTGTTTGACACCCACATAATTTTCCTGCCAAAGCATTAAGAAAGGTAGTTTTGCCCGCACCAGATGGACCCATGACTGCAGTTACATGGCCAGGAGTAAGTTTCCCAGTCACACTCCTCAGAAGTTGCTTCTTGTTTGTTTTGAGAACTATGGTTAGATCCTTGAAAGCGATCTCTATGACTGGCCTCGTTCTAGCCTGAATTTTCGTGGTCATAGAGATTACTCCTGAGAAGGTTAAGTTCTTTCTTTCCTGATGTTGAACTTTCTCCTTTTCGATTTCACTGTATGCATACTTGAAAATTTGGGTTCGAGAATGCTTATGATTTCCTTTGGTTGCGGTCTTTTTGGGGTTCTTTTCCACACTATTTAAAGGATGACCTCCAGCATTGTCAGAGTTGTTTTCAGTTGGCTGTGCCACATTACAAGGAACACCAATTTCTTCAATCTCTGATGTTGATGCAGGGCCAACGACTTTCTGTGGGTCTGGAAGTTTATTAGATCTTTTCCTTGAAATTGTGCGAGATATCTGACGTTGAATATCGACTGCAATATTTTTTGCGCCTTTCCACTTTTCACGAGCTTGTGCAGCTTCTCTAGCTACCTTTGCAGCAGTTTCCCTGGATTTAGCTCGTCTTCTCTCACGGTGAGAGAGAATTTTATCAGAGAAGTTGTACATTATCAACAACCATAATATCAATGCAACCTACAGATGTTAGAAAGATGCCATTCACAGATAGCTCGTGGAAAAGTGAAAAATCTACAGTAAACATGTAGAATCTGACTGAAAGAAAGGAGTACTAAAATAAAATAGTGCGACAATTAAATGGTATTTCAGTATAACTCTTGAAAAGTATAGCATCATTGTTGATCTATAAGATACTGACATCAGCAACTCTTGGGTTTACCATGTCATCTAGTGTTTCATAAACATTAAATTTGTTAATAAGAAACTGAAGCAAAAAGTCTTGTAGCTCCTTTAATTGAATCGAAATTTAAGCTCACTACATTTTGACACAAAAGCCGGAGCATTTATATAGTTAGTAGTGTTGGAAAAGTGAATTGAAAATACAGGAAAAAATGGATGAAATTGACTCTAATATAAATGGAAGAATAATCTCACATTATGAGTTTCATGGCATTAAGGATAGTTTATATTGAATCAATTTATAGATATTTTTAATATAAATATATAAGAGGTTCTCTCTTTCATGTGCGCCCGTAGAGGTGCAAATTCAAAGCTTGAATTGCACTAAATGTAGTTGATTTGTGTGCAAGTGTGACATGTGCCAATTGAATATTGGATTAGTTGAGAAAAAAATTATCCATGTAGCCCAATCAATGTTTTATCATTTGGATTAATTTTTCTACTACCTCAAACTTGAAACGAACACATTAATGGCCACTAACTGAAACATATAACCATTAATCAGATAACAACTGCTGATAGTCAACCAGTTGTGGTGGTTAATGGTCATTAAGTTGTAGGATTAACAACTATTAGAATTTCAAACCTATAAATAGCGGCTCTTTCATGGGTAACAGTAATATATAAGGAAATCATCCATAATCCATTAGCAAGCCATTACTCTTTCTTATAGTTCTTCCTTCACATCTCTATTCTTTGGTAATAGTATTCGGATACAGAGTTTAGTTCCCCACAAACAAACCAATGTTTAGTGGCTAACATGGTCTACCCATTGTATTCTAGAAAGCAACATCAATTTGAACCTCTAAGTACTGTCATAGAGGGGCGAACTTGTTTTAAGGAAACTATATTTATCACAGGCCTTGGTTGTGCTCAACAAAGCTCTGATTTGGTCTCCCGACCTCCCGATTTGGCCTCCTAGCTCACTTTGCAGTTCTGCCTCCCAACCTCATAACTTAGCTTCCTGAGTCGCTTAGCAATTCAACCTTCCTGACCACATGACTTAGCCTCACTCTTTAGCTCAACTACCAAGTAGTGCTCGTGACTCGGATCGTCTCTCGAGCTCTCTAACTCATTCTAGTTTCTCAAGTACTCTAACACTGCTCAATCTCCCAAGTTCCTTGACTCGGCTAGTGTGTCGAGCACCTTAACTCAATTTTATCTTCCAAGTATCTCAACTCGACTCGGTGCTTGCTCAACTCAACTCCCCGAGCTCTCCTGTTCGAGCCAGTGTTCTCAAAAGCATTGCTTTCTTAGCAAACAAGATAAGTCTGTAGTTTAATTTTTGTATTTTTATTTGTGATTTGTATTCCTGGTCCAACAACTAGTTATTATTTGTTTGCTAGAAGAATGTCAAGCTTATAGGACTAATCTGAAACAAAGATAGCTATGCTTAATTTTATATTGCAATAATAAAATTATAGTAATTTACTAGACCACACACTCAAGTTTAATAAATACTCAACACAGACACCAAACTATTTTTACCAAAAAGCGATTTATTTTCTAAATGCCCTTCTACATATTGTAGCTCCAAACTAACGCAAAAAACTAGTTTTTTCTTTCTTGAACATAGTTGAACCAACGTAAAAAAAGAAGCTAATTAGTTATTTCATCAATACTTTCGTCTAAAAATTATTGATGACCTTAAAAATCTAAGATTCATGTAAAATTGACACTATTACACTCCTAGGGGTCCCTTGAACCTATCCATATTTTTTTTTCTAAAATTTTGAGTTCTTTAAGTCTATTAATGAATTCTGACCAAAAAATAATTAATGGTCATACAGAACTTAGATTTGTGTCATTGCACTCTTGGTGGCCCCATAAATCTTTTATGTTCTTTTTTCCATATTTAAAATTCTTTAAGTTCATCAATGACTTTATGACAAAAGTATTTGATAACCCTAGGCCAAAAATATTTTGTGACTCTGAAGATCTCAAATTCATGCACAATAAATACAGTTATAGTCCTAGTGATCCCTTGAATCTATCCATATTTTAAAAAAATTGAACCCTTAAGGACCTTGAATGAGTTTTGATCAACAAGTCATTGATGAATTTGGTCTACATTTGCATAGTGATTCCATAAATATTCCTCTTTTTTTTTTTGCAAATTTGGAGTTTTTAGATCCATCAATGACTTTTGACAAAAAAATTCTTTAATGACACTTAAAACCACCAATAAGTTTTGGGCAAAAGTCATTGGATTCACTCTAAACCTGCATCATCTTGTTCCTAACACTCTCTTTGATCTGACCTCAACTTCCATAATTTCATCAATGAGTTTTGGCTAAAAATTATTGATGGATATAAACACATTAGATTCACTCTAAACCTAAAGCATTCATTTCCTAACACTCTCTTAGGTTTGAACATGGTAAAATTCTTTCATTTTTGGCCCTTTTTAGTCATTAGTGAGTTTAGAAAACAAAAAAGACAACTAATAATGAATTTTGATACATAGTTACTAATGGACCTAGGCACATTAGATTCACTCCAAACCTACATCATTTCTTTGTTAGCACTCTCCTGAATCGATTCACGATGCTCAACTTTCCTGATTTTGATCCCTTTTCAAATATGATGAAAAGCCATTGATAGTTGAAAAAGGATCGAAATCATGAAAGTTGAGTATGGCCAAACTTAGGAGGGTGTTAGGAAGAGAAGGTTTGGAATGAATCTGATGTGTAGGTTGATTAATGACTTTTGGCCAAAACTGATCAATAGTTTTTTAAAAATAACTTATTGATGGCTAAAAAGGGATCCAAATTAAGAAAGTTGAGCATGATTAGACTCAGGAGAGTGTCATAAAGAGAATGGTTCGAATTTGTAGTGTATCAAATGTGTCTAGGTCCATTAATGACTTTTGGTCCAAACTTATTGATAATAATGGTTGATTTTTTTAGATTCACTAATGGTTGGAAAAGGATCTGAAATCATGTGTAGGTTTTCCAACTTATTTCATCATAATCATCTTGTGCAGGATTAAATTATAGAACACTAATGATATTAGTAAACTAGGATAATATTTCAAAAAGAAAATTATTAATAGGTCGCATGATTATGAAATGGGGAGTAAAATAAATAAATTATAGTAGATATATTCTTTGAAATTTAACATATGCTTTTATTAGTTGAAATTCATAGTAAATTCTATTGGGATTACAATCAAAGTTCCATATTGAAAATACATGGAAAAGAATGAGTTTATAAGATAGAAGATATCCTCATTGGTATGGGGTCTTTTGGGTAAAGTTCACAAAAATTATGAGAGTTTAGGTCCAAAGTGGACAATATCATACCATTATGGAGATATATTAATTTCATCAGTTTCAATTGTTGGGTTGCAAAGGTGCAACATAGTCCCACATCTAAAACACATGGGAAAGATCATGGATTTAAAAGGATGGAAAGTATCTCCATTGGTATGAGGCCTTTTGGGGAGAGCCCAAGAACAAAACCATGAGGGTTTAGGCCCAAAGTGGACAATATCATGCTATTGTGGAGATACAGACATCCTTGGGAACCCTACAATTGGTATCAAAGCGAGGCCGCTCTTCACCGAACTAACCGCCGGATGAGCCATGATCCGGATCTAACCATGTGGGTTGAACATTAAAAACAAAGGAAGTAGGGGCTCCCATGTTTGAATCAAGAGGACCAGACACCGGGCAGGAAGTCCTAGTAGGTCGGGTAGACCGAGGGGCATGAAGTCCTGGTTGCGGCTGGGCAGGAAGTCCTAGTAGGTCGGGTAGACCGAGGGGCATGAAGTCCTGGTTGCGGTTGGGCAGGAAGTCCTAGTAGGTCGGGTAGACCGAGGGGCATGAAGTCCTGGTTGCGGCTGAGCAGGAAGTCCTGGTTGCGGCTGGGCAGGAAGTTCTAGTAGGTCAGGGTGGACCGAGGGGCAGGAAGTCCTGGTGGGTCGAAGATTCAGACATCAAACGGAGGTTTTCCGTTTGAGGGGGGGGTCTGTGGTCCTTTGTTTGAGGGGGGGATTGTTGGATTGCAAAGGTGTAAACATAGTCCCACATCTAAAACACATGGGAAAGATCATGGGTTTAAAAGGATGGAAAGTATCTCCATTGGTATGAGGCCTTTTGGGGAGAGCCCAAGAACAAAACCATGAGGGTTTAGGCCCAAAGTGGACAATATCATGCTATTGTGGAGATACAGACATCCTTGGGAACCCTACATCAATAATTGATATCAGAGTCATGATCTATGTGGAGTCATGTAGGGAATCTCAAAAAAGAAAATGAAGGAGATAGAGGAGACCCTGACCATGGGGATAATGGTAGGAGGAGCTCCCAGTAAAATCTATGATAAGCTCTCAAGATAGGTAAGTCATAGTAAGTCAGTTGGATCGGATACTAGGCAATCTTGACAGATCAAGAGAATCGAATATCAAGGCAAGAAAGGTCTAGTGGGTCAAGAGATCGGATATCAAGTTAATCTCGATTGGAGTATTATGATCCTTGATTTGAGGAGAGGATTGTTGGAATTACAATCAAAGTCTTACATTGGAAATACATGGAGAAGATCATGTATGAGTTTATAAGATAGAAGATATTTCAAAAATAAAATCATAAGAGCTTAAGCTCAAAGTGGACAGTATCATACCATTGGGGATATATATGGATTCCAAAAAAATTCATACTTACTTCTATTGCTTGATAAGGTATTTTATGTTTGTCCTTTTTACATTCTAATTGTTTTTCTATTTGTTGTTGCCCTATTGAAATGTATTGATTAAATTTCCATAGACAACTTGAAATTTAAAAATAGCATATTGAAATCTTGAGTGGTAAAAGTAACATATTGAAATCTTGAGTGGTTCTTTCAAGGAACTCAAACTAGCATGAGAAATATAAGTGATCAAATAACATCATTAATTATGCTAAACCGATTACATACAGATCAATATTACAAGAGAGCTTTGACTCTGTGCTTGTAAGAAATTATGTATTTCTCAATGAAATTAACAAGAAAATGACTATAACTCTTGTACCACAAAGCTTCGGTTTTATAATTACAAGAGTTGCAAGATTATTTATGTTAGATTAAGAATTTAATAAATTTCTCTAATTTTAAAGCATTTACTCCAATTTCAAAAAGGGCTCTTAAGTCTCTTCGCGTGTTCCTATGCATCGGCCACATTACATAAGATGCTTTACTCATTGGGCGGATTACGGATTATTCACCCTATTCTTATGTGAAGTACATTTCGAGGGAATTGTAGATCGTTCATACTATATATATACATGATATATTTCATTGCGAGTGAATTGTGGATAATTCTTCTGCAAAAGGTGGAATCCGCCACCCCAACGGTCCCACACGGTCGCCCCCATGACCATTTGTGAGAAGGTAAATCGAGAAACTGTAGTTGGTCACAACGGAGAAAAAACTGTATTGGATAAACTTTTTATAGTGACCGACCCCACCACCAAAACGGCCCCATATCAAAAACCCCCTTAAGGGATTTTTTGGAGGCACGATACCACTATGTTACTAACTACATGTTGCTAAAAGGACTTGAACTCGGAACCTCAGGCAACACATGTCTCCATGCTTACCACTTGGGATAAAGCACTTCGACAATTGTGGATAGTTCACTCTTATATACGATGCATCTTTATTAGGTGGATTATAGATTAATCATCCCTATTCTATATATATTTATACATGATGTGTTCGCATATCAGGTGGATTATGGATCATTTACTTGGATTATAGGTCGTTCACCACCTAATAATTATGTCAATTCTGGTATAAAATAAAATTATAACTTGTGTAACATGCAAAAAAGGAAAACAAGGAGAATTGAAGCAAATAATTAAAAAAACAAATGAAAGAAGAATAACAAGGAGTAATGATTAAATGATGCTAAAAGAACATGAAAACATAAATTATATTGTTGCCTTCTATTGACTTGTTTTCATGCAGTTCTCCCCTTTTTTCACTATGTACTATATGTTCACTCTAAGATTATCAAAGATGCTTATGATCCCGATAAGGATTTAGGGAAGGAGAGGATGATCTCTATTTAGAGATTTGATGGGAGGTTATAGAATAATGCAAAAGGATTAGAATTAAAGGTAAAAAAACATCAATAAAATAAAATTACTTCCTATACTTGAACAAAATAGATTACTCACCATTACTAAAGCACCAAAAATAGTAATATTTTGTTTTTCAGAATTTGCATTGCACGAGCTAGACAGGAAGCAACCTGCAAATTAACAATTTGCATGTAGAATTAATACTTAGTTTGCAACATGAGGAAAGTAAACTATGTTATGATGTAAAGAAGAAAAGATGCATTAAAACACAAATCTCTAACAAAATATGACCACACAATCCTAACTTCTATTATCAATGTATTTCATGTTTGAGTATATTCATATTAACTTGAAATCCAAAGGACCAATTTCACTATTTTGATGAGATTTATTCTTTAGTTAATTACATTTTTAGTAGAGTATTTTATTTGTTGGTCTTAATTTATAGACGATTAGCTAAAACAATAATCCTATCTACAATCTATATGTATATATCTATAAACTGTCTTCTATATGTATTCAGTTATTTTGCTTCATATACATTATTGTTTTTGTTATTATTTAATTTATTATATTACTTCAACCTAGTATTTGGTGTTGTTAGAATATTTAGGGATAAATATTCTGTTAGGGATAAATATTCTATTTTTCTTTTTTATAGAATAATTCTCTTATAATAGGTTTCTATATTCGTATATAAATAGGAACTTATCTCTTGTAATAAAGCAAGATTTCATATTATTTTACATGGTATCAGAGCGAGGTTAGGTTTAGGATTATCCGTGCGAACCAATCCTCTTCCTTCTCTCTCTATTCGCCACGTGTTTTCCTCGCGTGTGTTTCTGTTCGCCGTCTTCACTGACCGGATCGCGACTTCTTCTCTCGTGATCCCTCTTCCGCTTCTCAATCGGATCGCGACTTCTTCTCTCGCGATCCCTCTTCCGCCGGCGACTTCTTCTCCTCTTGGCTCACTGCTTCCGACTGTCAATTCGGAATCAACAGAGGTGATCCTTCAGGTGGCACCTCTATCCGCCGCTTCGACATTGGGTCACAGGACGCTCAGCAACCACAGTGCCGCCAGGAGCAAATACAAAAGGTGCGATTTTGACCGCCCCGCATCCTTTTTTCTCTCCTCCTCGCTTTCTCCCTCCCAGAAGCAACAGCGGCGGAGGTGGTTAGGTCACGAGCTCGCGCTTTCCACAGAGAGCGAGCAACGCGTGAATGCTTTGGATGGCAAAACAGACTTTCGGTACGCTTCCCTACTCATCAACTTTGGTCTCTCGAAACAACAATAGATTTCCACCTCGTAAGGGTGGCAAAGGACGCCCTTAGTGTGATTATTGCCACCGACCAGGATACATGATTGATAAATGTTGGAGTCTACATGATCAACCTTCCTGTGCTACGCAGATCGTCCAGAGTTTTATCGCTACTTCAGCTTCCACTTCACAGTTGCCTCCAAATCCGACCCCACCACCTTCCTATAACGACTTTCTAAAATGGTATGAGGATCGAAAGGTCTCTGATTCCCCTGTTGTCGTTGCACTCACTAGTAATTCCTTTGCTGACATATCTCGCTCTTCGAGTTCTTGGGTTCTTGATTCCGGGACCACCGATCATATCACTGATAATAGATCATTTTTTTCTTCTCTCTTTACTTCTGGTTATTTATCCTTTGTCATCATGGCAAATGGTTCTCAAATTCAGTTCCAGGGTGTCGGTATTGTTCATCCTTCTTCGTCTCTTTCTATTCATAATGTTTTTTATGTTCCCGATGCTCCCTTTAATTTATTATCAATTAGTCATCTTACTCAGTCTCTTGATTGTGTCATCTCGTTTACTAAATCTTCTGTTTCCTTACAGGACCGGAGTACGGGGAAGATGATTGGCTTCGGATATGAGTCTCATGGCCTATATCGGCTTCAACAATCCTCTCTTGTTGGTTCGGCGGCGGCATTTCCCCTTCTTATTCATGCTCAGTTGGAACATCCAGGTCTTGATAAGTTGAAACAATTACATCTTGGTCTTTCTCACTTAAATTCTTTATCTTGTGAATCATGTCAATTAGGAAAGCATGTTCGTAGTTCTTTTTCTCCTCGCACTGTGAGTCGAGCTATGCCACCTTTTGCTTTGGTTCATTCCGATATTTGGGGTCTGAGTGGTGTTTCTTCTACATTGGGGTCACAATACTTTGTTACCTTTATAAATGATTTTTCTCGTTGCACTTGGTTATATCTGATGAAGGATCGTTCGGAGTTATTTTCTCTTTTTCAATCTTTTTTCTATAAAATTAAAACTCAATTTAGTATTTCTCTTCGAACCTTACAGAGTGATAATGCACGTGAGTATCATCTACTCCATTTCAAACATTCTTGGCGTCTCATGGTGTGTTGCATCGGACATCTTGTCCTCATACCCCTCAATAGAATGGAGTTGTTGAACGCAAGAATTGTCATCTTCTTGAGACCACCCGGATTCTTCTTCTCCATTCTCATGTTCCTCTTCAGTTTTGGGATGACGTTGTATTTACTGCGTGTTATCTCATCAATCGCATGCCTTCCTCCACTCTACAAGGTCAAATACCTCATCATGTTCTTTATCCTCATCAGTCTCTTCATCCTTTACCACCTAGGGTCTTTGGTTCTATATGTTTTGCTCATGCTCTCAATTCTGACATTGACAAACTCTCTTCTCGGTCTCATAAATGTGTCTTCCTTGGGTACCCACGATCTCAGAAAGGGTACAAGTGTTATTCCCCTACTCTCCGTCAGTACTTCATCTCTGCTGATGTCACGTTCTTTGATTCGGTTTCATTTTTTGGGCCTAACGGATCTCCGTCCGAGTTTTCTCCTTCTACACCTGCACCAATGGCTATATGTTTTATCCTCCGGAGGAGTCTCTGTCGCGTCTGGAGACATCTCCATTGCAGATTTATCAGCGTCGTCCCCGTCCTGCTTTGTCGCTGACCACCACTAACACTGCCATGGACACATCTTTGGAGCCAAGTATTTCACCTCGTCCTCCGGTCCCATCTCCTGAGTCTGATATTTCCATTGCACTTCAGAAAGGTGTGTGTTCCACTCATAATCATTCTCCTCATTATGTTTCTTTGAGTTATCATCGTGTTTCTCCTTCTTATTTTGCTTGTCTTTCCTCCTTGTCGTCTGTTTCTCTTCCGAAGACTGCAGGTGATGTCTTTGCCCATCCAGGATGGAAACAGACTATGCTCGATGAAATATGTGCCTTACAGAGCAGTGAGATTTGGAACCTCGTTCCTCTACCGCTAGGGAAGTCAGCTGTTGATTGTCGATGGGTATATACAGTGAAAGTTGGTCCAGACGGAAAAGTTGACCGGCTTAAGGCTCGCCTCATTGTTAAAGGATATACTCAGATCTTCGGATTGGATTATGGGGGCACTTTTTCTTCTGTTGCCAAGTTGTCCTCTGTTCGCTTATTCCTATCCATTGCTGCAATTCGACATTGGCCTCTTTATCAGTTGGACATTAAAAATGCTTTTTTACATGGTGACCTGCTCGAGGAAGTCTGCATGGAGCAACTTCGTGTTTTGTTGCTTAGAGGGAGTTTTCTGGTCTTGTATGTCGCCTGCGAAAATCTTTATATTGCCTCAAGCAGTCTCCTAGAGCATGGTTCGGTAGATTTAGTACTGTAATTCAACAGTTTGGCATGACTCCGAGTGAGGCTGACCATTCTGTCTTTTATCGTCACTCATCTACTGGTTGCATCTACTTAGTAGTTTATGTTGATGATATTGTTATCACAGGTAGTGATCATCTCAGAATTTTAGAGATAAAATAGCATCTTTTCAAACATTTTCAGACAAAAGATCTCGGTAAACTCAAATATTTTTTGGGGATAGAGGTAGCACAGTTCAAAGATGGGATTATCATATCCCAAAGAAAGTATGCAATGGATATTCTAGAAGAAACATGCATGTTAAACTCAAAAACAGTTGACACACCTATGGATCCTAATGTCAAGCTCATGCCAAATCAGGGGGAGCCTCTTTCAGATCCTGAACGATACAGACGATTAGTAGGGAGATTAAGTTACCTTACTGTTACTCGTCCGGATATCTCTTTTGCAGTAAGTGTAGTAAGTCAGTTTCTCAACTCTCCAAGTAAGAAACATTGGGATGTATGATACGCATTATCCGATATATCAGATGTGCTCCAGGAAAGGGTCTTTTGTACGGAGACAAAGAACATACTCGAGTCGTAGGCTATTCTGATGCAGATTGGGCAGGATCTCCCATTGATAGGAAATCTACTTCTGATTTTTATATATTTATCGGAGATAATCTTATTTCTTGGAAAAGTAAAAAGCGGAATGTTGTGGCAATATCCAGTGCAGAGGCAAAATATCGAGCTATGGTCATAGTCAGTCAAGAGCTTATATGACTCAAACAATTGCTTCAAGAGCTAAGATTTGGAGAGGTTACACAAATGTCACTTTTATGTGACAATCAAGCCGTCATGCATATCGCCTCGAATCCAGTTTTTCATGAGAGGACAAAACATATTGAAGTCGACTGTCACTTTGTCAAAGAAAAAATTATATCTGGTGAAATATCTACTAGTTTTGTTAACTCACAGGATCAACTAGCAGATATATTCACCAAGTCACTAAGAGGTCCTCGAATTGACTACATATGTAACAAACTGGGTACATATGATTTATATTCTCCAGCTTGAAGGGAAGTATTAGAATATTTAGGGATAAATATTTTGTTAAGGATAAATATTCTGTTAGGGATAAATATTCTATTTTTCTTTTTTATAGAATAATTCTCCTAAAATAGGTCCCTATATTCGTGTATATATAAATAGGGGCTTATCTCTTGTAATAAAGTAAGATTCCATATTATTTTACAGATATATTTTAAAGGTCGTTAAAAATCAAAGTCATACTAAATTAATATCTATAAATTACTTTCTTAATAAAAAATAATTGGATAGTGATTACAATTGTGAAGTTACAATTCCGAAGCTACGATTATGTAAAGATTCACAAAAATATACATTATTTATTTTTATCAACTTCTGTTAATATCACAATAAAAATATACTTTTCAAAAAAAAAAAAAAGAGATTAGAACAAAGATCAGTTAAGTCTAAGTTTATTGCCAAGTAAATGTACTGCCAAGCTGTCGTTTATAATTCATAGCTGGCCTCGAAGATCATGAATTATAAGAAAACAATACAAAGCTCTAGCAACATCGATCGATCATACTAATATCAGAAAACTATTTGTAAGAGACAAGTGAAGTTTGTAAATGTTCGTGAGTGTGAGGCTTACTTGTCTCATAAGTGGAACCCATCCGACAATAATGCCTGGAAATAAATACAAATTACAAAGTGAGTTGTCGTACTGAGGCAGATTTAAAGGCTGCAAGGACAGTGAACATAGATGCTTAATTCTATTAGATACCATGATGATACGGAAACATAAAAGATTAGGCAAATATATAAAGTATACCCCTTACTACAATTCTTTTTCAAGATTGTGCTCGGACAGAAATATCCTGCTGGGCAGAATAGATCACGGCTATGATCGACATCAACCCAGATGTTTGCACCCCCACAAGAATGGTTCCCAGGGGATAACTGGTAATTGTATCTGTACACAAGCAAGTAAGAAGGTAAATCGGTTTAATTTCTATATATCATGTCAAAATGAAGAACAGATATAGGAAATTAAAGCATGCATGCATGATGAACTTACGGATCACAACGATCAGTAGCTACATTCCGAGTGGCAAGTGGGCAGTATGCACCCAAGGGACAAGCTTCATCAAAGAGATCAAATTAAACAAGGTCAGAAATATATATTAATTGTTGGATTAATTATTATTAATACTAATAATGCTTAAAATTAGAATAAGAGAATTAAAGGAGCAATATAATGGAGGATAAATATATGTATGTATGTATACTCACGTATCATGCAAGTAATACCATAAGGGCAATAAAAGCCGGCGCAGCATGGTTTGCTGTTGAGATTTCTCCAAGGTAGTCGCTCAGAATCTTGAAGGTCAACTTTCTCGTCCACAGGGACGCTGCTCGCCCATCCTGGCTCACATCCAGAAACCCATGAACTGGAGTTGCAGTTTTTGTTGGGTTTCATATAGTTGGTACTTCCTCCGCTCTCCACGAAACTGTCGAAGTAGAGCCTAACCTCAGCTGCTGTACATAAGCGTCCAGTTACATCTGGAATTATCCGATAATGAGTGAAGTTAGGAACAACTGCTCATCAGAGAATAAGTCTTTTTTCGAAAGTAGAACTAATACATACCAAGCTCAAAGTCAACAATACACGCCAAATGTTCAAAGACCTACCAAAATGTCAGTCTCTCGAACTTACAGGATGACACAATGGCATCTAAAAAAGTCAAATCTCTCGGACTAGCTATCATCAGGAGTCGACTTTTTAGTCAGGTTCGATTGTATTAAAGTATAATCACAGTCTCAAACAGATTCCCCACATATTCATTCAAGCTCGCGTTCTAAAATTTACTCGGTTCATTTTCACATCTTAATGATCTAATTAAATATCTTAATCAGAGTCTCGTATACTCGGTTAGGTGGTCCCTATTTTCTCGAAGATCTATGATCATTATAGATTGGGTATATCGACAAAAATAATCTTCGTATATATCGCTCCACGTTGTGCAAGTCAAACTGCTCCACCTCGTCACCTACCTTATTTCCTTGTGATGTTCGTGAGATCGATCGTATGTGACCGATCGTGTGAATCAGAAGAAATAGATGATAAATTTAACCCATCAAAAGTATGAAAAAATATATAGCAAGACATGGAATATCCCTTCCCAAACAACTCGTAATATAAATGAACAAAAGTTGATCCTTGGGATTATTATATTTAGTCAAAAATGAAAATCTCATATATACCAGGAGTCGTGGCTGCGCAGTTCTCCATGAAATCCATATTCCCGCTGTAATTGAACGTCCGATCCCATTCTTTCTGCCTGAAACCCAAAGCCCAAACCCACATCCACATTCGAGAATCGAGATCGAGAAAATGAAAAGTCAAAGCAAAGAAAGAGCGTGCATGAGGAAACCGACGCATCGTCGACGCAGAAGCCGAAGCGGGTTTCGATGATCGGGAACAAGCTCTGGGTGACATTATCGACGGCGGCATTAAGCTGCCACTGTAACAGAGACGCCTGCGCCGGCGCACGGTCGACTCCTCGGAAGCTCTGGCAACGGCCCGAGGGGAGGAGTAGGAAAGCAGCAGCAGCGAGGGCGGTGAGGCTGACAGCAGCGGAAACCCGCCAAACGGCCGGCATCCCTTGCTAGGTCTGCGACGACAGGAAAGAGGAGCTAGGGAGATGGAAGGAGGCGACGAGAACGAGGGAAAGGAGGAGGATAGAGAGGAGAGGATATTTAAAAGAGGAGGAAGGCATTGTGGTGGCGACGACTGTTTCTAACGGGAATGATGATGTTGTTCCACATGGAAATGTCCGAGCTAAGCCTTGTCTATTACCTCCCTATCAAACTTGCCAACTTCCGCATATTAATTATTATCATGTGAACAATGTCTATATATTAATTAATGTCACAGTAAATATTTTTTTTTTTTCATAGTATGACCTCAGGAGCATAGCTGAGTTGGTTACGATATAATAGAATTACAGAAGAGGACAAAGATTTGAATCTTAGTGAAGTCAGGCAATACCCTCTTGTGTCGTGACCAATTGCAGTTTCTCGATTTACCTCCTCACAAATGATTGTGAGGCCGACCATGTGGCATCGCTAAGGTGGAGGATTCCACCTTTATGCAAAAGAAGAGTTGATTAGTATGACTATCGAAGTATGGTTGAATTAGTTATGATGGAGTAGAATTGTTGAAGTGAGCAAGAGTCGAATTTCGATAAAGTCGAGGTAATGCTCTTCTCCGTCGTAGTCAACAACAACTTCTCGATTTACCTCCTCACATATGATCATGGAGGACGACCGTGTGGGACTGCTAGGGTGACAGATTTCATCTTTTACTGAATAAGAGTTGATTAGTATGAAATAGACTTGTTGAAGTAGATAAAGGTTGAATTTTGATGAAGTCAAAATAATATTCTCTTTTATAGTGGTTAAATATAATTTTTTGATTGATTTTTTTTATAGATGATCGTGAAATTAATTTGGTGGGACCGTTGGGGATAATTATATCTTTTGTTGAAGTGGGATGGTAAATCTTTATTAATTTTTAAAATAATATGAATTCGTTTAGTGATGTTTTTATCCTGACAAAAACTAAGTATATTTGCTGGCGGTCACAACATTGTCTGTAGTCATTGGATGGACCAAACTGACGTGGTACCGATCGACTTGTCAACTCATATCATAAGTTTTGATGAAGCATGACCTTTAAAAATATCTTGAAATGGCCTATTCAATTGAATATATTTTTCTAAATGATATTAAAATAAAATTGTGTTTATATATATATATATATATTATTACTATTATTAAAGGTCAAACAATTGTTGCACTATATGTGATTGTTAACTCGCCATGTATGTATAGAAAAGCGTATAAATTGCTCCTCTATGTACTTGGATTCAATTTAATATTTGGCCTCTATTTTTTTTTTATTTTGCAGAAACGAAAATAGACTTTTTTTTTATCCATTAGAAGTTGTCATGCACTTAGGCTAGACGTGCACGTAAATAATTTTTTTTCTTGATGCAAAATAAATAAATAAATAATATAATTAATGATTCAAAGGCTGATTAACACGAGAAACGGAAATTGAAAAGAATTAGGTAGATACAATACAAGGCAGGCGGCAGAGCATGAGAAGAAAGGAAAACGGCATGACATATGGCTTCTAATTAATTCACACGCAAATTAAGTTGCCACTAATTTAATTGTTCTTAACGTTTTATATTCTCAGAAGAAGGACAAGGTTGAGACGGTTGCTTGATGCCTAAGTAGAAATTAGTTAAACATTAAATCAGTATAAATAGAATTACTAAAGTTTTTTTAAAAAAATGATTAAAAATTTGAATGGTAAATTAACCAATATTATTTTTGAATATAAATTAATAATATACTTAGTCTCAACCCTTTGCCCTCGATTGGTCTAGCTAGTGAAAAGATCTTAAAACATTAAAAAAAAATTTAACAAGAGTGCTTATATGTTTTCCAGAGTGCTTGTTCCAGAGTGTTTATTTTTTCATCCTTATTTGAAAGTGTTTTTATGAATCTTGCAATATACTAGAAAATCTCCAACAAAAGGCTTGCTCTGTATGAATCAAGGTTTCTTGTTGATTATGTTAGAACGGATATTAATAGAAGGTTTAATTTGTGATTCTGCACTTATGTTAGAGGCATTCTAGTAATATGGAAGAGCAAGAAATAAAAGTGCTATAGCTTGTTCTAGCAATAGAGTACTATACTTTACACACTGTGAAAGGTGACATACATCAAACCTTTCCTTGATGATCTCAAGTTTACAAAATAAATATGTATTGTGACAATCAATGACCATTTACATTACAAGCAATCCAATGTTCGATGAACCCATTAAACATATTGATGTAACAGCTACTTTATTTGAGATGTCATTGCTTCCAAAATATACAAACATGTCATATACCTTTACCAAATTACTTGGACATAGTGTATTTACCAAAGCATCATGTAGTAGATATTTATGCTCCAATTTGACAGTAATTGCTAAATCCTAAATGCAAGGAGTTTAATCCCACATAGTTATTTAATAATATATTCTCAACCTTATTAGTTGTTCAACATATTTATTTGGTAATTGGATTAATTTTCCTCCAATACCATTGTAGGATAGAAAGAATAATTTATTTATTTATTATTTTATTTTATTTTTGGTGGATTAGTTTTGAATCAAATTAAATCAACTTGGTTTCGTTCATGATGGAAGAGAGTTGTGGTAAAATGGAATAGATTAGAAATTTCATCTTGAGAAGACGAAACGAACAAAACTAGTTTGAGTCAAATCAGAGTTTCTTTGGTTAGTAAACTAAGTAAATCAATTAATTACAGTAAATCTTAAATTTTAAACCGGTTTAGTCCAAATCCTAAACCCGATTTGAAAGTTACTATGCATTCCTCGTTATAACTAAACCTTCCATGCAAACCGCTACCCGCGCGACCTACGATCGAAGCCGCGTCTCTCGCAATGCTTGCACCTGAGTTAGGCGAAACAAACAGACGCCGCCTCTCGCGCCCGGGTCCACCGACGAGAAACTCGGTAGGGAAACTATAAAGAGGGCCAATCGAAGGTGGGAGTGGATACGAGCAAAACCCTAGCCGCCCTCTACCGCGATCCCCTCTCTACACGACGTCGTCGCCGCAACTTCATCGCCAGCCGCTTAGAGATGCCACCCGACCGCCGCCGCAACTTCATCGCCAGCCGCTTAGAGATGCCACCCGACCGCCGCCGCTGTCCCCTACTGACTAGCACCACCGTCGTCTGAGAAGCTAGGGTTTTATAGTACTTTGATGGTTCATTTTGGAATTTTTGTGAACAATTAAATGCTTAATTGACATAATTGGATTGTATTTGTGATGTGATGTATTTTTGAATGGTTGATTTAATTTCTGTAATTTTGAGGGTAAATGTGGTATTAATTGATTTTAATCTTTGTAGGATTCAAATTTAACCGTGATCGAGCTAATTGGGACCGAGTCAAGTCAAATTCTTTTGAACCGAACTTCATGATCAAGATTTGAGTTGATTGGGATCGAATCGGAGTCGAATTGGGATCGAATTGGAGCTAAACTGGCTTGATTTGAGCTGAACCGGCGCTGAACCACGAATAAACCCGGTTCAAACAGTAGCAGACCGGCTGTTTTCAAATCCCAGTTATAACGAGAAGTTTTACTGTAGCGTTGGTGTCGCGAGTACTGTGGCCGTTCCCTGCTTCGTCGTTTTTTCCTCTGTTCTTCGTCTCGCACAACTAGATCTGAGAGTTCTTCCTTTTTCAAATGATTCCCTGATCTCGAATGAAGATTTCAAGCTCTGTTTAACTACGATTTCAAAGGAGGATCAGCTGGTGAGGGTTTCATCGGCTGATTGAACTCCGCGCGATTTCGTGATCTAGATCTGAGGAAGGACAAGAATCAGAGAAATCCGAAGAAATTCAAGGGGTTCAATGAAAACTTTGGATTGTTTCTGAGTTACATTCATAGGCATTCATCCTCAGATTTCGTAGATCAACACCAAGTTAAGTTTCAATGCGGAGTCGATTCTGTTTTTGCGTTACTGCTGAGGGTTTCGGAGTTTCACAAAGCTGATTCGATTCAAGGGTTTTGTTCTGAGCTTTGCGATATTCTTTAGGGATTTCTAATCATCTGACAGACCTTGTGTGACGGCAAGAAGGCGAATCATTTGGAAGGGAAGATCTGAAGCATTTTTCTGTTGATAGTTTTGTTTCTGTAATTCCATTTCTAAACTCTTGTTCTGATAAAATTGTTTCAACGATTCTTATTTTCGGTTTACTTGGTTAATGCATTAGAGATTGTTGGTTGTAGTGATCTGTTTTGAGTTTCCTTAGCTTAAATTTCTTCAGCATTTGTTTCTGAAACTGGTTAGTGTCCTGTATCAACTAACATATGGTTGCAACAAGCAGAATCTAAGAACCATTGTTGGTTACCTGATGTGGTGGCTAATGAAGGATTGGTAGATAAAACCTGAGTGAGCAGTTTATGGATATCCATAAGGGTGGGAGTAGTGGACTGAGGCGGCTGCAAAACCTTTGTGACGGCGGCCATGGAGGAGGAAAAGCCAGCTGTAGAAGATGTGCAACCCAGTTTTGGACAGTTCTGACGGACATGACCCTTTTTATGGCAATAACGACACTCAATGTTGGGGCAATGAATGTAAGCATGATCAACATTCGGACAATAACGACATCTAGCAGGCTTATCCGAGCGAGCATCCTTGCAAGCATTAACATGATCCATATTGTCCAAGAGAAAGAATCTAAGGCACTGATTCAGATTCGAAAAAGAAGACTGCATAGATTCCTACAACAGTGGGAAGAAGGTGGAGGTTGCTTTAATTGCGAGTTCCTATGTGGAGAACATCATGTTGCATGCTGATCCTTTTCCCAATATTGTGTTGTACTCATTGTTGCTGCATGCAATATTTAGAAGATTGTACTCACTGTTTCTCAGATTTATGGAAAAAAGAGGAAACTTGTGAAAGAAGTCCATTCACTGCTCAAGGCGGCGAAACAGGCTCGAGGACCCCTGAATCTGGACTGGATCGGTGCTGAGAATCCAGCGGACGGTGAACAGAGGAGACGGAGGGATCGGCTGTTCCTCGAATGCGACTACCAGACGGGAGAGGACGGAGGAGGACGAGGCGAAGAAGGGCCGCCGCCGCCCGTAACTACGTCGTGGATTATATCGGACAGACCGGTTCTGCTGCCACCGGCGGCGATGCTGAAGAAGACTTCGATAGAGGGCTGGGGGGGGGGGCTGAGACTCGTCGACGGCTTCTGTCGGAGCTGAAAGCAAGGGACGCGTGCAAGAGGAGTATCGGCTGATCACAGCCGAAGAAGAGGAATATCCAGGCGGTAATGTCGCGAAGGCAGCGGCGCGGCGTGGAAAAGAAAATTAGGTATTCGGCTCTGATACCATGTCGGAAATATTTCTATTCTGAATTAATTGAAATAATACAGGTTATAGCCATATATATAGGCAATATTTCTTAGACCAGGTCATATAGACCGGGTAACATAATACCGGGTCACATAGACCGGGTAACATAATATATATATATTAATAATCTATATTAATATTCTAACAATTCCGTCGCTAATTTTTAGCGACGGAAATATTTCCGTCTCAAATTTGTAGCGACAGAAATATGTATTCCGTCGCTAATTCCGAAAATGGGCACGTTGAAATATGACGGCAAATAGCGACGGAATCTTTTATTCCGTCGCTATTTAGCGACAGAATAGAAAATTTCCGTCGCTAAATGTTTTAAAAAAATTAAAAAAATTTGTTTATTAGCGACGGAATTATAAATTCCGTCGCTAATAATTAAAATTTTTTTAATAAATTTTTTTATTTTTCAAAATTCCCTGTTTACATATCAATCAATTGTAAACCAACAATGGTATAACATAACAATAATATACTGATAAACCAAAAATGATACAACAACATAAATACAATCTGAATACAACATACATGTCAAAATATCTGATACACTCCAATACAATATTAATACAATAACATAAATATAAATATTTGCATACATTGATACTGTATCAAATGTCAAAATACATATCCGAATTATATCTAAACGAGTCCAGCCAAAATAAAAGATCCTACAAAAAGACAATAAGATAGGTTAGTAATAACTTAATTATAACAATGTATTTGAAAAAAAACATGCTAACAAGTAATAACTTAAAAAAAAAAGGAATAGAAATGTTAATATACCTTGTAGACAGCTTCTAAACGAGTCCAGCAAAATAAAAGATCCTACAAAAAGACAATAAGATAGGTTAGTAATAACTTAATTATAACAATGTATTTGAAAAAAACATGCTAACAAGTAATAACTTAAAAAAAAAAAAGGAATAGAAATGTTAATATACCTTGTAGACAGCTACTTATCAGGAGCATTAGGGTCCTGAATCTCCATATCAGGGTTCGCACCTCGCATCGCATGATAAGTAGGCATGGGTGGCGTCGGACCGAAGGCCTCCATAAAGGTCGTCATCTGCCGAGCAAGCTGATCGTATCTTTGTTGCTGCGTCTCATCTGCGGCGTGCTGCTGCGCCTCTAATGCGGAGAGTCGATCCTTTAATTCTTGATTTTCTTTCTGTAGGGCTTCTATTGCAGAAGATGATCCGCTGGGACGACCCCTGGCTCTAGGGGCCATCACACGATCATATACGACTCTCGCTTGGGACCCTAGACCATAGAGGGTGGAGCTCTCTCCTCCCACCGACCACATCATAGTAGATCTCATTCAATTGGTCGGTTGACCTGCCTCTCTCCTCCCTCAATTGCAGGCGCAGACGCCTGTGCAACTCTAGCAAAATATTCAGCCTGTTTAAAATTAAATTATTATAAAATTTAAGATTAGAAAAAATAATTACATGGCGGTAATGTGAATTAAATTAAAAAATTATTTTCTTACGTCTAATGCGTGCGAGCGAGGATCGATAAATGTACCATCCTTGGACTTGTGTGTCTTCGTAAAAATCTCCCAACAAGTACGAGGACGATGTAACTCGTGCTCCTGAAAAATCAAAAATACAATTAAATAACAATCATGATATTACTAATTAATTAAAAATATATTAATTGTAAACTTACTAAGTCTAAGGTATGCTCCACAATGGAGCGGGATCCAGCTGTATATTTTGTGGATCCGGTGTTAGGGCTAGCTAGCTTGGTGTTTCTGTTGGATGGAGTTGTCGCTGCATTTGTCTGCCATCTTTCTTCTTGCCATATGGCTTGCCATGCAGCCCAGACGTCCTCTAGGATCCAAGATGATCTGGTGCCCTTTCTTCTGCATTTATATAACATATCTTTATATAATTTGCCAACAGTAGCATTCCAGGTGTCTTGAAATTTCCGCTCATGCCCTGGCTCAAAAATATACTTTTTCTGCAAGAAAAAAAATCAATTAGTAGAAACAAAAACAACTTAATTATAAGGTGTTTTAAATGACTTACCACAAATTCATCATAGTAGAAGGTTCGCATGCCCTTGTCGACATGCCTCCAAGTATGCCCTGAACTACATACTCGCTCGCGAAACTTACTAGAAATATATCCTGCAACTTTATGACCCTCTGGTGTAAAACTGCATTATAAACCATGTAAATGTTATACATATGACATGCAATTATTTATGAAATAAAAATTACTAATAACACCATTACTTACCACCTGCCAACAACTCTCAATATAGTCCGGCCACCTGGTGGTGCTGCTGCCTGATCAGACATATCTGTGTCTGCAAAATCATAAATGAAGAAGAAAAAAATATCTCAAATGCGCCTTATCTACTTTTCTAGCTAAAACAGGTAACTATCATTATCTTATTATCTAAATGATAAGGTCATTTAGAACCAGTGCACGGCAGAGATTTTAAAAATCTTGGTAATACTTTTTTTTTTATGCATATAAAGAATACATGCGATGCAAAATTTTTTATGCATATAAAGAATACTTCTCTGTTCAGAATATTTCTCCTAGAATGAAACTATGGGGTATTGTTGTTACACATTTTCAATGAATGCTACTATCAGGTGTGACTTCCTTTGGTTTGTTTGTAGTAATTGCTTAAGTTGGTTACTTGGTTTTGTTCATAGATAATAATTCCACACTTAATATGTTCTGATTTTTTTTTCAGGACTCTGAAGGTGTGTATGTTGTCCACAAGAGCTTGGAGCTTAAATGGTAGTTGGTGTATCTTCCACAAAATTACACCTGATTTTTGTCAGAATTCAAAATTCAGTCGACTGACTTTTCTCATCAGTCAACTGATTTTGCCCTTAGTCGACTGATGTGATCGATCAGTCGAGTCATCTTTGTTGAAGATCGGAGATGGCTAGAGAGGGGGGAGTGAATAGCCTCCCTTAAAAATCAATTTTCTCCTACAAAGATATTAGTGCGCAGCGGAAAATAACTAACAAAATGAAAGCAATACAAACACGATGATGTACGAGGTTCGGGGATAATTTGCCCCTACTCCTCGGCGTGTCCGTAAAGTGGACGATCCCTTGATCTTGGGTAGATTAAACCCCGGATGAAACCGGCTAAATGAGTCTCCTTCTCGGTGGAGTGACCTCTCCACAACCAATCTCACAGATAAAATATTAAGCACAGAGATTATAGAAGGAAAACTGAGATTGAGGCAAACAAAAATAAAAGCTTACAGCACAGCCTCAAAATGGATCAAAAACCTCAAGCAGCTTCTCCCGAGAGCAAGGCACCACTCCTTGCACCACCTTAGGCAGAAAGCTTCAAGGAAGAGCACTGATCGTGAGCAAGCGAAGAACACCCAAGCACAAGCACAAGCACACAGAAAGCTATTCGTTTTAGATCTTCTTCCCCTTCTCCTTCGCCTCTCCCTTTTAGCCTGCTTGTTCAAACGGACTCTGAGTCCACTGCACCATGACCAGCCTGAGCCATCTGAGCTTACCAGCACCAAGCTCCTCTCAGTCCACTCACTGATCAACCTCCCGTGCAGCTCAGAGTCTCGCCATGTCGTTTACCTGAAAATCCAAGCTCGACAAACTGCCATCATCGAAAGCAAGCATTGACTCACCCTGTTCTTCGTTTAAATTCAAATTCTATCTGCAAATCTCAGAACGGATTAGCACAACATATCAGAACAATTAGAAATCAGAGTAGAAACCTGAACACGATCAGAGATATCTTAATCGATCAAACAATCGATTAAACGTCGTAATTCTCTCCTCTGTAAACCGTGTAATCGATCAACCAGTCGATTACCCAAGCCTTAATTGATCACCTGATCGATTAAGTCATGGTAATCGATCAGGTGATTGATTACCAGACGCTAACCCGGTTTCTCATTGAACTTGTAATCGATCACCTAATCGATTACAGTTCACCATAATCGATTGCTCAATCGATTATGGTACGTTCTGTGGGTTTTACGAATTCTCACAGAATGCTCTGTAATCGATCATCAGATCGATTAAACACTAACCCTTGATCTCACAGAAGGCTCTGTAATCGATCACCAGATCGACTAACCAACTTACCCTTGGTTAATCGATTCATTCATCGATTAAGCCAAGCTAAGCCTTAAACCCTAAATCAAAACTTGATCAGATTAACTTGGTCTCACCCGAGCCAACCGCATTGGATCACGTAATCAGAGAACAGGCTCCCAAGCCTCCTCTGATAATGATCCGGTCCGAAGACAGGCTACCATGCCTTCTCCGACCGTAGTCCGGTACAGAGAACGAGCTACCGAGCCCTCTCTGACCTAGTCCGGAGAACGAGCTACCGAGCCCTCTCTGACTCCATCCGGTCCAGAGAACGAGCTACCGAGCCCTCTCTGACCTAGTCCGGAGAACGAGCTATCGAGCCCTCTCCGACTCAAACCGGTCCAGAGAACGAGCTACCAAGCCCTCTCTGACCTAATCCGGAGAACGAGCTACCGAGCCCTCTCCGATCTCATCTGGTCCAGAGAACGAGCTACCGAGCCCTCTCTGACCTAATCCGGAGAACGAGCTACCGAGCCCTCTCCGATCTCATCTGATCCAGAGAATGAGCTACCGAGCACTCTCTGACCTAATCCGGAGAACGAGCTACCGAGCCCTTTCCGACTCTATCCAGTCCAGAGAACGAGTTACCGAGCCCTCTCTGACCTAGTCCGGAGAACGAGCTACCGAGCCCTCTTTGATCTCATCCGGTCCAGAGAACGAGCTACCGAGCCCTCTCCGATCTCATTCCGATCCAGAGAACGAGCTACCGAGCCCTCTCTGACTCAATCCGTCATTGATCAATCTGAATATATTGAACTTAATTCTTATCCAATTAAACTGAACTTAAATCTGTGTCAACATCAAAACAACAATCGGGACAAAACTGCATCAACAGAAAGGAGATAACCATAGGTTCATTAATTTTGGATGGCTTAATTAATAGTTGATTAAGTTAATGAATGATTTAATTAGTGATTGCTTAATTAAATTAATGAGTTTAATAGAGTTAGTAATTGATCGATCTGTTATGGTTCTATTAGGGTTTGGAAGTTGAGCAGGGATTGGTTGGCATGAGTTCTAATTGATTTGGATTAACTCTTGATCCGGTTAAGGTTAACTCAAGTTAATTGGATTTGGTTAGGTTAAAATCGATTGAGATGTGAGGTTCGGTCGAGATTTACTTTAGCGTAAAAATTTAATATAATATTATATTAAGAGGGTATTATACTTTGTGTAAATTGTAGGACCTTGATTTATAGATCCTGCTCTGCAGAGAGGTTCTGATTTTGATGTGTGTCACACCAAGTGGGTACATTCTATCCTTGGACTAGCATAATTTTCTCTGTGCATGAATAAATAAAAATTAAATAGATATATATTATATATGTGATAATTATTTTCAAAAGGGGATTAAAATGAACTTTAAAATACTGAAACAGGATTAAAATAATTAAATCAGTAAAGGGTAAATAATTGATTTATTTCTTGTTCACACATGGATTCATCTGGGGGAATTAAAATGGGAAAGGATGTTTTCAAAATTTAAATAGATATTCTTATTTATTCTGCTGTTGATACATGTCTTTATACTGCTTGATCTTTTATTTCTCATATTGTTGATATTGCATCTGTTGATACTTATCCTTACTTGTAAATCTTATAGTGATACCTAAATGAATGAATAAGATTTGATTTGATTTGAGTTGATCGTTTAGACCAAGTTGAGAAGATACATATTAAGAATGTAACCATTATGATAATTGATGAAAAAGATAAGACGTGAAATGATGAGATAAAAAGAAAATGATAAATATTAAAAGGTGTTAACTATGAGCCTAGTTTTATACTAGAGTATTGGATCGTACACTTGAGTAGTGGTGGTGTGATGTAGCCCTCGGTCCAGAGCACTGACCGCCCACATATTGTTGTGGTAGTGCAGAGGCCGCGGTCAGTGTTTATCTTGTCTTCCACCGGTGAGGGCTCTTTAGCCCGTACATTAGATAACGTATGCGATGATAAATTCTGAGGAGACTATAGGCTGTTAGCCTATATATGAGTTATTATGAGGAGGCTATAGGTTGTTAGCCTATAAATGAGTTATTATTATTCTCTGATGATATTGGCTTCTGATGTTCATTTTTTTTAATGCTTAAATATAAATGTTGACACTGATTATAATAATTATTCATGTTGAGATTATATTGATGATAATTAGATATAGCTTGATTAAATAACCATGATTGAGAAGTTATCAAAATTGATGATAATGAATGATAATTAAATTGAGATATAAAATTTATACATATAAATGTTACCTAATTCCAGATAATGATACATAGATATATATATTATGTATAAATGAAAAACTTTAAGAAGAAAATTAAAGTGGCAATAACAAGAAATATGATCTACTCTATTCCCTTGGCTTCTTAAGTAAGATTAAATTTATGCACATCTTTTTTATTACCCACTTAGCCTTTGACTAACTATCTACATTCTTTGGCCTCCAGATTTGCAGGCACAGATTTGATACTACTTTGGCTCAGTCTTTTTTAGAGTTGCTTAGAGACCTTGACGTGCTGCTTTTCGATTTGAGTTATTTTTGTTTGATAGTACCTTATGTCATTTTTATATGTATAGATGGTTGTCCATGAGACTTAATAAATGGATGTATGAACTTTTCTTCTGGTTATTCTATTTATAAGGTATGGATGATTTTTGTATTGGTTCCTTTATTATAATGTCACCGAGTGAGGTACCTCCCGATGTGCGGGAACGACACCTCCGGGGCGTGACAAATATTCTATAACAAAAAAGATGGTTTTAGTTGGAGAAGTGTTTCAGTTCAATTTGGATAAATTGATAGGAATTTTTTTCTTTATATAGAAATTGATTTTGTGAAGAAATTTATTATTTGTTATTAATTTTCTTTCTTTTTTTACTATTTCTTTAGATTATGATGAATATTAATTATTCTTTTAACTGTTTAATCATTTTTATTTAATTTCTTTGTTTGGCGCATGGAAAGAAGATGCAAGTCACATTAATATATTAATGTAACCAAAATTTATTTTTGAAAGAAACACAAATAAGTGTATGAGACTACATGGTGCACTTTCATATTTATTGATTACCTATTTTGTTAATTAGCTCATCTAATACTAGCTTAAACTTGAGTTGCTATAAAAACTGGATCTTTACCATCTACTTATCACAAATAAATAATTTGTATGATCTTTATAACATACTGTCGCTCCTGATTGACTCGGAGAGTAATGAAGCTTTATTTTTTTCTTTCTTTTTTGTATTGTGAATATCTATAGAAAGGAGTAGTATATCTTATTTTGTTAAAGAAAGATGAGTTATCAAAGTTGCAGAAAGATAAGGTTCGATGATCAAATAAAGTTGGCCTAGTCCAAAAAAATCAAACAAATCAAGAACCAATTGGTGTTTATTGATCCAATTAAGAATTACTAGAGGACCATATATCTGGTATTAGTTATTTTTCATCATATTCATTATATAGTCAGAGTAGATTGTTGGTATGTCACATGGTATATATACCCAAGGGCGAAGCCATGTGTTATTCTACTTTAGTCCGAGGGCTGACAATGACCACAATGTTGAGAAGGAGGGTGTCGGGTGAGTCAGCGGTGGGAGAAAAAAAGACAGCTTAGGAAGAAGAAAGATGTCGGATGAATTGACGGTGAGAAAAAAGAAGGCAAGTTGGGGCTTGAGATAAGCCCTGGTAGATGACAATCCTGGCTCCGTCATTGGTCGATGCAATTGACTTTTAATAAAGATCGATCAAATTTGAATGGATTCAAATTAAAATTTTAATACTTAATCAAATATTTAAGATTGAGTCATACGCCAAGAATATCATAGTTGATTGAATATTTGATTTTTGATTGATATATATTTTTAATATCAGGTATTTAACTTATATACTTGATTTTTAATCAATATATATATTTTTAATATCAGATATTCAGTTTATACCAACTAATCCTAGGATGAACAGTTCAATCTCACATTATACCCATGAAATAAATAAATTCAGGAAGCGAGGTGGCTCTTTATGTACATGACTCCCCAACATCATTAGTTATTCAAATGTCACATGTATGCACTACGTAGATTTTGAACTCTAGTTGCTTGGGAAAAGTACTCTATCTCTTACTGCCACACCATGCCATGGGGAGCCTTTTGATCAATATATTTGATGGTTAAGTGAGGTATCAAGTAAAAAGAGAAATTATTGGAGGAGAAGATTATTGATGCAATCAACCTCAGATTAAATTTGACTAAGATGAGTGCTTGATAGTTAATGGTTGATGGTTGAACTAAAAATAAGTTACGATTGATCGGATACTTGACAGTGGAGAAGTCCAAATGAGTTACAATTGATCAGACGCTTGATAGTTGGAAGTCCAATAGAGAGTTGGTAGGAATGAAGTTTAAGTGGATCATGGTTGACTTAACACTTAGTGGTTGAAAGTCCAATAGAGAATTGAAAAAAATGAAGTCCAAGTGGATCATGCAGGACTGGACACTTGATATGAGATGTGAAGTCCAAGTAGGTCATATAATCGTCTACCTGATGGCGACATACCACATTATTATGGAGCGAACACTTGACAATGATGTAAAGTTTTAATACGTTATGGCTATAACCCATGACAGGATCCGTCTCTAATATGAGATGTGAAGTCCAAGTAGGTCAAAATTGACCGAACACTTGACAATGATGTAAAGTTTTAATACGTTATGGAGGATCAGATGTTAGACATATGGTGAAAGTCCTAATGGAGGATTGAATGTTAGTTATGATATGGAAAGTCTAAATAGATCAAGGAAAATTGGATGTTTGACAATAAAAAAGTCTTGATAAGTCAAAATTTACTGGATGTTAGGCATGAGATGAGAAGTCCAAATAGATCAAAAAGGACTGAATCTTTGACATTGGTGAAGTCCTAAATAGATTAAGGTTAGTTAGATGTTAGGTAAAGAATATCCTGATAGATCAAAGTTGATCGAATGTTAGAAAGTTGGTCAAGGTCAATTGAATACTAGACAAAGTGAGGATAGATTAAGGTTAGTCAAATGTTAGGTAAAGAATATCCTGACAGATCAAGATTGATCGGATGCTAGAAAAATAAAATTGTAGTTGGTCGAGATCAATTGGATACTAGGCAAAGTGAAGATTTAACCCTAGAAAAGTTAAAATTAGACGTATCAATCGACTATTATAGAATGACAATTGACTAATGATCCCAAAATCCCAAGTTTAAGATTTGAGGGGATTTTAGGAGGTTTGTGGTGTATCAATCAACTGCTGGATACAAGTAATTGACTAATTCATCAATTAAGTGGTGAATTTGATTGATGACACTTTTGGAATAAATAAAGAGTTTTTGAATTGATTTGAAAACTCGACTGTTGATATAACAATCGACTGATAAAGTATAGTCATTGATTGTTATAGTCAATATTGAGTTGGAAGATTTGTTTTACAAGTGCAATGTCCGAATTCAAGAAGAATAATCAATTAATAGCGAAAACATATTTGTTGAAAATGAAAGAAGAGAAAAATATCTTTATACATATTTTTTTCTCTCTACTTAAGAAGAAATAAAAAAAGAGAGAGAGGATAAAAAAATTTGTAGATGCTCACCGCATCTTCACCAAAGTTACAATATCCCTTTCATTATCACTTGCCTATGCGTATTGACCTTATCTTCATCATAGGGCAAAATATATATATATAAAAATCGCTCTTGCCTATGCATGTCGACTATGTTTACTGTCCTTAGTGCTCATCCATACTTGCGCAAGTCGACCGTCGCCAAACCACTACTTGTGTCTGTTGCCTTGTAGTTATGTTCCAAACTTCACTCCTCACCTATGTTATGCCTACTCAGTGACACCCATGACTTTTCACTCTTATCTGTCCCCGCCTACGCTTGCATCAGAAGGGAGGGGGAAAATAAAGATTTTTCTTGCCTTTTAGTTGTTATAGATTTATAATCTTCTGCCAAAAAAAAAAAAGATCCGTACGCTTGCATCAGAAGGGAGGAGAGAAAATGAAGATTTTTCTTTCCCTTTAGTTGTTATAGATTTATAATCTTTAAAAAAAAAATGAAATCCGTCATCCTAGGTTCACACGATCGATCCCACGACCATCTGTGAGGAGGTAAATCGAGAAGTTGCAGTTGATCACGACAAAAAAAGATATTATCTCACTTTACCGTAACCAACTCAGCTATGTCCCAGAGACTTATAGATTTATAATCTTGGACTATGGTGCAACTGTAGAACATCTTTTCAATTTCTTAGATATTTAATGATCGAGTTTTAATTTCGATAAATTAATAGATGAATTTTTTTAATAGATAATTGATCTAAAAATGATGGGTTGATGAACCATCCATTGTTAGTGTTTTTCGATTTAGTTTGGTAGCCGATGAAAAATTTTCGTAGAATCAAATCAGTCACTTTAGGATAAATCAATGTAAATTGAATTCACGATAACAATTAAAAAGTTATTACAGATTTACAATGTGACGTTTGCTTAAACGGACATATTCTACAGAAAACTAAGATAAACATCACCTACCACTTTTGTTTGGGAGGAGATGAGGGAAGGGAGGGAAGGGTAAATAATGGGAAGGAGATTTTTTATCTTTATTTGGGATGGAATCAGTTAAAAAGGGGAAGGAGAGAGAAGGGTAAGCTTTATCCTTGCTCATGAATCATTAGAATTTTTTACACTCCAATTTGAAATGTAAGAAAGGAAAAGGAGAATTCAAAAATATTTTATTTCAATTTTATCTATATTTTAAAATATTAATTATCAAATTAACTTATCTATTTAGATATTTCATCTTTACACTGTTACTTCTAACACAACACGCGTCGTCACCATCCAGTGTTCAAACGCTCGCACTTCACGACATCGACGTCGATCCTCATCATAAATTTCTTCGAGGACAAGATTTAATAGGACAGAGACAGATAATCCTAATTTTTTTCTCCTCTAAGAACAGAGATTTATTCAAAGAGCACATTATCTATCTTAGAACCTTCCACATCCCAAGTTTTACGTATAATATTGATAAAATTTTATAATTTTTCATTTATCTTCTACCTAGTTGTTTTTTTAAATAAAAATATTTTTATAATTTTATATATTTAATTTTTATTTTTTTAAAAATAAAATAATATATATTATATTAATAAAATCTTTCACCCTTTCCTTCCTCTTTTTTTTTCTTTTTCTAATAAATTTTTTGATAATAAATTTTCTCTCGCCCCATCTAAATAAAACAGTGACAGTATTTAAGAAGACTTGCCTTCATTGCATCGAACGTTCCGATGGAAGTGGCAGAATCGTAATAAGAAAGTCAAGAAGAAACCGACGCCTGCGAATTAATTTTAAACGCATGGGCCTCATCTTCCGCTTCTTTCTCACGAGTCTTCTTCCTTGGAGGACCCTAAACTATTCGCAAAGCGGAGATTGGAAGCTAAGCGAGGTGCCAAATGTCCATCCCCAGCCGGAGAGACCAACCTCCTCCGAAAGCTCCCTTCCATCCTCCTCTCCAACTGCAGAAAGCCCGAGCCCAAGGCCCTCGCGCGTTCGCTTCCTTGCTCCCGAAGCCTCCAACTCCCTCCCACCGATTCATATCAGCAACCCCCTTGGGCTCCTCTTTAAGTGGGATGCTACTGGTCGTACCAGCTCAACTCGGGGCGCTTATTGTTGCGATTGCTCCTGATGGGGCATGCCGACGAGGGGCTTGTTGCGGATCCGGTTGTCGTCGCCTTCACTATGGTATTTTTTTGCTGGGTTTGCTTTCGTTTGTTCTTAGAGGGTATTTTGGTGGTTGTTCTCGGAGGTGATACTTTGTTGATAGGCAAGGGAAAAGGTGTTATCTTTGGGTGTAGTTATTCTGTTTAATTCGGTTGCCTCGTTAATCTTTAATCTTTATTCTGTTTAATGATATCGGCTGATCCATCCAATATTTCTTGTGCAGGAAAACAAGAGTAACGGCAACAAACAGAGAAGATTAGAGCTCGAAAAGGAGGTGAGTTACTGCTGGGACAAAGGTTTTATTTTATTACTAATTTATTTGTTCTGATTGAGAAACTGGAACAAGGAAAAAGAATAAAAAAGCAAATAAGGATAGCAGAAAGAGGGAGAAAGAATTTTGTTTCTTGATTAAGGGAATTGGCTATGAAACGGTAGAAAACAGGGAATCCCCTTTTTCTTAGAGCCATGATTTAATTTCTCATTGGATTGGAGAAAAGGAATAGAATGTTAAAATAAGCTCTCCCGCCCTCTTCCTTTCTGTTTGATTCACGTTGGGAGAAAAAAAGTGAATATGTCTTCTTTCTTAGTTTTGTTCTTCAGGCAGAATTCTTTCCTTTTTCATATAAGCATTGGTTTGTAAACACTTGTCTTGCATCTGCCGAGCCATCTATTCTGGCTATTAAGTAGTGTAAATTGATTGGGCAGAAGTGCCTCAAAGCTGTCAATCTTTGCAGTTTTCTGTTGTACAAAAACAATAATGTTGGATAATTTGCTTAATTTTCAGGTTGCTGACCTTCAGAGGATGCTCTGTGATGAAGAGAGAGTGCATGAAATTTTGGAACGTGCATTGGTTCCACAAAATGCTCTAAAAACGCTGCATATCCCAAATTTCCTTCCTAAAAAGGTTCTTTTTCTTCCCTTTGTCATCAAAAAAGGGCCAAGGTTCTAGCTTAAAACTTGATCATCATGATTTTTTTTAATAAATTAGTTTTGTGGAGAATCGTGAAGCATTTGAACACTATAACCAGTAGAAGGTCCAATTTAAAGGTTAAACAATTACAGTATGATAAGAAGCAATAATTGCAAATGAAAAAGTATTGATAAACTTTTAATTAAATACAAATACAAGTGATTCTTTTTTAAAAACAAGTTCTACAATTGACTACAAATAATTGGGATGTATGGAATTTTTACATAAATTGAATAAAGGTTTTAGAACAAGCATGAGAAGCGAGGCCCAAGCTATATTAGCATTATTCTGGAAGCATATGACTAGAACTAATCTAGACCTAGCTAACAGAACTTGTACTTAGTTATTACATTGTCTTAAATATCCATAAAAACATCGTCTCTGGGATGCAATCAATGAATATCCAGTTTTTTCTTAGAAAAGGCATGCTGAAGATTATCTGAATTTATTTAGCATTTCTACTTTTAACATGATGCAATTTTATTAACTTAAGGGTTCAGATGATCCTACTATCGCAGGTTCTTCCGGAGCTAGTCTGTAGAGCATCTTTTTAGTTTTTTGGTCTAGCATTTTTGATCCCTGATACTTGCCCCCATCACCTTTCCAAGAATCTCCTAAGTCAATGCATGATATGATTAGGTTTGAGAAACCAATAACGTTATCTTCCAGTGGCCCTATCTATTTTTCATGCAAAGCTTGTTCAATAAGAAAAAGTTGATGCAATTATTTTACCACAGAAAGTCAGTTTTGTGGACATCCAAACAAGATTTAGATGACTTGATTGTCCATGGAAAGTGTCTTAGGTGGTTCAAGGAGAGGTAGAAAAACATCACAAGTCAAAACACTTTATCATTATTAAGAACTTACTCAAGGTAGCTTACAATAATTAGTTAGAAATAATACAACTTGTTGCTGTTGTTCAATAAGTTACCCAAGCCTTCTTTGTGACAATCAGTAATTATTACTCAACCACATGCTTGGTAATTTTATGGTTTCAAATAATAAATTTGTAGGAATAGTATGTTTTTTTTTTTCTGTTTAAATATCCTCTCACTTGTGCAGACAAAGGAACTGCTAGCAGAACTGGTAATGGTGGAAGAAGAGATAGCTCGACTGGAAAGAGAAATAAGTAAAGTTCGAGAAGGCCTGCAAAATGTGCAAGGAGCTCAGGAACAGGATTTCCCAAAATTTCATGAACGTAAACGTCCAAATGGAGATGTAGCTAAACCTCCCATCAAAATGCTGAATGCCATGCCATCTCTGCCTAATGGAAAAGTGTTGCAGGATAAGATAGAATTAGAAACCAAATCTATGTTCTACATAAATCAGGCAATAAAGGGAGATGCTTTAATTAATGGTTTGAGCAAAAAGGTAGGTGCTGGAAGATTAACTAGGTCAGATCAACATAATGAATGCCAAAGAATGATGGAAGTTAAAGACAGAACATCAAAAAAAGGTGGAATCACAGAGAAAGTGACCTTGCCCAAGTTATCTATGAAGCACCTTACTATAAAAGTAAGTCCTATACTTTACTAGTTTGTCTTGCTTTAATTTCCACCTATTGAATGACTATCTTGTGGCCTAGGAAAGTAGGAAAACGAGTAGAATACACTGCTATGAAACTTAGGAAAGCAAATATGAAATAATGAAAACATACAATTTTTTAAAGAAGAACCAGTTTGTTGTTTGATATTTTTTAAGCTTAGAAGAATGCTTATAACTGAAACTAGTTCTTTAAATTAGGTGTGCTTTTAGAGCAGTATAAGACCTGGGCCTCTTGGGTTGTTGGATGTTTCAATTATTATGCCAAAACAATTGTTCTACTGTTTCACTAATGCAGATCAATGAGAAAGTTTTTTATCTGGTAGTTTTAAATTTGTATGTTTTAGATTTCATGGGTAATTGTAGCAAATTAGTTTATTTTTAATTAGGATTGTTTCTCTCCAAGTTTGATTTAGTTTATTTCCAAGTTTGTGTGGGTTGGACTTTTTAGAGGGGACTCCACCCCCGTGTTATGCCGTCTTTCAATTTAATAAAAGCTTAGTTTTCTACAATTGCTCTTTTTCCTTGCAAAATGCTGGTTGAGGCACACAACTCTGAGATTCACTGGTTGATGCACATGAATTTATCATATTCCCACAGATGCTCCACCATTCAATAGCCTGAAAAAATAGCTATACTATTTGTATGTTGTTGTCTCAGTTTTGTCATTAAGGATAGACTTACCCATATAAAATATCAATCTTAGTCGTAACTTAATTTAAATAATTTATAATTAGGGGACAAATTGATATAGCACAAGCGGAGATTGAGGGTTGGGTGGTTTGGGGAGTAAAAATCTGGAATAAAGTGGTAAAGGAATGTAGAAACTTAGGTATCACACCTATTCTAGGCATCACACCATAGGGAGATTGTATCACACAACCAAAGATAACTCTCAAAACATTGATATACTAGGACTCACAAAGGACTCAAACAATATAAATGTTAGTAGATGGACTCATTGAAAACACAAAGGACTCATAAAGACACATAGGAAACATAAAAGACTCATAAATATTTTACAATTTTCCGCATGGGAAATTAAAGCATATTGGATTGTTGGACATTTAATACTGACTTTTGACTTCAACCCTTTGGAATTGATGAACTTTATATCATTTCCCATGTACCAAGACATGCCAAATTAATAGTGGAGTTTTAGAATTTTTATTTCCGCATTTATAGACTTTTAATGGAGTTTGCCACTTGTCTCCATCAACTCTCACAGAGTGAGAAAAACTCGTCCCTGGCGAGTTAAAAGCGTGGAATCTTTCATAAATGTCTCTATTCAATTGTTGAAATTTATTATCAGTAATCCATGTGCACTCAGAAAGGAGTCATGCTTTCCATTTGATAAGATACTTTTGATAACCGCCTCCCTTTTTAGACACAATATGATGATCATTACATCTTCAATGTCGTCTTTCATTGTTTGAATTGATGGCAAACGAGCATCATGTGCATTACTTGCCATAATCTTCATGTCAATATAAAGTGAGATCCTCAATGTTGAAGACATTACTAATACCCATTTCTGCTGGTAGCTCAAGGACATAAGCATTAGAGCTGATTTTCTTTAAAACCTTATAGGGTCCAACATTCCTTGAATGAAATTTCTTATAAACCCCTCTTGGATATTGTTCTGGCCTTATACGAACCATAACTATATCGCCTTTAAATCAGCATGTGTTTTATATTTTTCATTGCTTAGAACAATTTTTCACTTGATATCATCATGTATATCTTGTATGTGCTTTCTAAAAGCGCCAGCTTCAGCACTTGCTCTTGCCTCCAATGTTAAAGGAACCAAATCAGTTGGCTTTCTAGGAAGCATATCTATAACAATTTCAAATGGGTTGCGTCCAGTAGACCTATTCACCGAACTATTATATGCAAACTCTTCCATAGATCCCATGTGGTAACATGATCTCCAACCAGGCAACGAAGTAAATCACCCAAACTTCTATTGACTACCTTTGTTTGACTATCTGTTTGAGGGTGAAAAGAAGAAAACTTTAACTTTGTATTCATCAATTTCCATAAGGTTCGCTAGAAGTAATTTGTGAACTTCACATCTTGGTCAGAAACAATTGTTAATGGTAACCCATGAAGGCGAACAACTTCCTTAAAGAAAAGTTTAGCAATGTGAATGACATTTGATGTCTTTGAACATGGAATGAAGTGAGCCATTTTTGAAAACTGATCTACAAATATAGAGTCGTGCCCATTAATGATTTTAGGCAAACCAAGCACAAAATCCATGCTTAGATCTTGCCATGGTTGGTGGGTAGAGGCATATATAAACTAGTATTTTTCTTTCTTCCTTTAGATAATTGGCTCATGCAACATTGAGAGAATCTTTGCCACATCCTTCTTAAGACTAGGCTAATAGAAACGGTCTTCAGTCATCGCAATTGTTTTATCCCTTCTAAAATGACCTGCTGCCCCTCTAGCATGTAACTCCAATATCACTTGTTCACAAAGAGAAGTATTAGTCAAGCAAAGTCGAGTTCCTTTAAAGAGATAATCATTATGCAGTGAAAAAATTGAGAAATGTCCGTGCTGTCCCGCCATCAAAGCAGTAAATATATTGCTAAAATCTTTATACAAAGGGTAGTCTTTTTTAAGTAGTTCAAATCCCACCACTTGTATAGTCATAGAAGAAAGAATATATAACACTACTAAGTGTATTAGCTGCTTTGTTTTTAACACTAGATTTGTGTTTGATCACAAAGGTATATTCTTGTAAGAAAGAGACCCATTTTCCACATCGATGACTTAGTTTTTGTTGAGAATTTATATATTGAAGAGCTTGATGATCAGAATATAGAACAAACTCTTGTGGAAGGAGGTAGTGTAGCCAATAATGCAAAGGTTGAACTACTATATAAAATTCTTTATCATAAGTCGAATACTGTTGTTTCGCCTCATTCAACTTCTCACTAAAATATGCAATAGGATGCCCTTCTTGACTTAATATGCCTCCTTTTTCAACATTAGATGCATCACATGCCACTTCAAAGACCTTTGAAAAATCTAGTAGTCGAAGAATAGGTGCTTCAATCAATTTCTTTTCTTTCTTCTTGAAAAGCTTGTGAAGCTGTGTTGGTCCAAACAAATGAGCCTTTCTTCATGCAATCAGTTATAGGGGCCATACTAGTGCTGAAATTTTTTATCAAACACTTATAAAATGTTGGTAGGCCATGAAAACTTTTGATTTCTTATAGTGTCCTACGTAACGACCACTCTTAGATGACTTTTACCTTATCAGGATCTACCTCTAATCCTCTAGATGACACCACAAAGCCCAAGAATACCATAGAGGAAGTCATAAAGGAGCATTTCTTTAAATTTATATAGAGCTTTTCTCTGCAAAGAATTCTCATGACTTGTTGCAAATGGATAAGAAGATCTTCTTTATTCTTGTTGAGAATTAAGATATCATCAAAATAAACAAGAAACTTTTCGATAAATGATTGTAGTACCTAATTCATAGAGCGCATAAATGTGCTAGGAGCATTGGAAAAACCAAAAGGCATGACAAGCCATTCATAAATGCCATCTTTAGTCTTGAAAGTTGTCTTCCATTTATCTCCGGACCTTATGCATAGTTGGTGATATCCACTTTTCAAATCAATTTTTGAAAAGATATAAGAACCAGCCAACATATCTAGCATATCATCAAGGCGAGGAATTGAGAATCGATATTTGATAGTGATCTTATTGATCGCATGACTGCCAATACACATGCGCCAACTACCATTGTTTTTGGTGTTAACAATGCAGGGACAGGACATTGGCTTAGACTTTCTCGGATGAAGGACAATAATTCTTCCACTTGCTTCTTCAATTCTGCATGCCCACTTGGATTCATTCGATAGCTAGTACATTGAGTAGTTGTGAACTTGGTACAAAATCAATAGCATACTGAATTTTATGCATTGGTGGAAGCTCACTAGGTAATTCTTCTGGAGCCACTTCAGAAAAGTCATTTAATAACATAGTGATTTCCAGAGGACATGAGAAAGCTTCAGAAGCAGATATTTCTTTGACTTCTTTGATTATAAGGGCATATATAGTAGAACTTTCTTTACTCATGTTGAAAATTTTTCTTGGTCAGAATGTGAAGAGAATTTCCACTATTAGTAGCATTCGTTGCCTTATTTTGCTTGTATTTCTTCATTTTAGCAGTCTGCATTGGTTTCAATAACACTTTCTTCTTGTTGAACATGAAAGTGTATGTGTTCTCCTTGCCATAATGATGCACATCTCGATCGTATAGCCAAGATCTCCTAAGAAGTATATGAGTTACTTTCATAGGGATAATGTCGCACCAAATAGAGTCCTTTTAATTTTCATAAGAAGAGAAATAAGGCAACGTTGTATTACCGGAATAGGTTGTGTTATCGATCCATCCGACCTTGTATGGTTGGGGATGTGGCTGCATAGGAAGCTTTAGGCGCTCAACCATAGATGCTGAGACAACATTCATACAACTTCCCCCATTAATGATAAGCTTATGTGCTTGATTCCCGCAACAAACCAACATCTGAAAAATAGATGTCCGTCGCCAATCTTCACCTTCGACTTTTGGAGTAGTAAGAATACGCCCAAGAACACTTGCCAAAGAAGTGTCTTTATCTTCTTCCAAATCATCTTTAATATAAACTCCATAATCAAAAGAATTTCCTTCTCCTTCTGCTCTTTGATTTTCAACATCATCTTCATGCTCTCCTTGGACTTGATCACCTTTAGATTGAGAAATCATGACTTCAACACCATTTAGACGAATTCGCATACCATCAAGTTGCTCCATCATGCGAATAAGTATCTCATCACGTTGATTATTGGTCACCTATCGTCTAAAGCTCCTTCTGGATCCGTAGACATATTACTCAGGCTCTGATACCAAATATGAAGTAGCACAAGCGGAGATTGAGGGTTGGGTGGTTTGGGGAGTAAAAATTTGGAATAAAGTGGTAAAGGAATGTAGAAACTTAGGTATCACACCTAAGGGTTCCTAGGCATCACACCGTAGGGAGATTGTATCACACAATTAAAGATAACTCTCAAAACATTGATATCTATTCCATATACCAGCATTGCAGCAGTACACATACTTATACTAGGACTCACAAAGGACTCAAACAACATAAATGCTAGTAGATGGACTCATTGAAAACACAAAGGACTCAAACAACATAAATGCTAGTAGATGGACTCATTGAAAAACACAAAGGACTCATAAATACACATAGGAAACATAAAAGACTCATAAATATGCTTCAATTTTTCAAGCATGGGAAATTAAAGCATATTGGAATTGTTGGACATTTAATGTTGACTTTTGACTTCAACCCTTTGTAATTGATGAACTTTATATCATTTCCCAAGTAAGCTTATCATCTTCCAAGACATGCCAAATTAATTGTGGAGTTTTAGAATATTTATTTCTGCATTTATAGACTTTTAATGGAGTTTGCCATTTGTCTCCATCACAGATTAAGCAACTTGGTAATCATAACAGAATAGCGATCTTCAACGGTGATCATCATCATATATATATATTTTCTCTGATAGAATGACTAGAGAGGAGAGTTTGATTCTTTGTTATTCGTGTATGTGGGTCTCATTTGACATGTTTTCCAACCATAAAGTTGCATGATCTCACCTAAAGCTTGTTGCCCATACAACATGTGTAGTCCGTTGCATATGGAGTATCTCGAACCTTTCTTTTTTTTAAAAAAAAAAAAAATTGATTCTCCTGTTCCTTTTCCTTCATTGAATCCTCCTCTTCCTCTTCCTCTTTATGAATTCACATCCTTTTTCTTGTTTGTCCATCTTATTCCATACGAGCATGTCAAGATAAAAGAGCAAATCAAGCCCAAGGGCAACCCATCCTTCCCTTCAAGCTCTTGAAGCTAGTTGCTTTCTCGTCCATGTTCAATGTTGATAACCATGTAAAAACATTGACACATGAGGAATCCTAGACCATACTGTTAACTACTTGGACTCAAATCTCAATTGTGCTTTCTAGAGTTAGCATCATCCTTCTTAGGTGCATGTTCCATTGGTGGGGTCTTCTTTTCTCATCCTCATCCTTATTAGCAATTAGAATTTACAGGTGAAGGAAAGTAAGGATCAAGAAGCGGAAGAGTGGACTAACTTCTCCTTTCTTCCTCATCCTCCTTGTTAGTGATTGATGATAGTAAGGAGGGAAAAATCAAGTGGGGGAAGACAGCAAGATCAAACAAAGGTGAGCAGAGAAAAGCGAGGAAGAGAGCCCCCTATTCTGTCATCATCAAGTTATACTCATCCAACTATTTGGGATTGACTATATGAAATATGTATCTTATGCGTCTATTGAGTTCTACACGAGACTATCACTAGTAATATTTAAATCAGTTACATTATTTCTAATGCATTAACAAAAATGAGCTTATTAGTTTACCATCCTCTCCAAACAAACATGTAGGAGTATTGACATATGAGATATGTGGGGTTAGATGTGGTCGATGTTAAAAATTATTCATATTGATGAAAATAACAAGCATATATCCAATAAAGGGTATTAATTAATCCGTCTAATTCATAAATCAACATAGAAAAAGAATATGTCATACATGCAGTATAAAACACATAATATAACAATGTAGCATATGACAATAATAGTAACAAACATACAATTATGTTTAAAGTTCTTTTGTAAAATAAATGGTTAAGTTAATGCTTACAAGCTACATGCTACCGTATCAAAATCTAAGTTTAATCTATTGCAATCACAAGATCTAATCATTTTTAGTGGGGAAAAACATCCAAAAGTCGTACTTGATCATCTTTCTTTATTTTCACCAAATAGATGGCCCACATAACTATCATAGCTGCCCGCTGCATGCCTAGGTGCCCCAACCACCTAAAGCAGCTACATATTGCATGTGCAATGCAATCCTGCATATAAAACACCCAAGTGGTTGCACATGTGCCACCAAGATCACTTCCTAGAAAACTGACCAAGATCACTTCTTAGAAAACTGACCAAGATCACTTCTTAGTTGGGAAAAGTTGTAAATATCTCCAAGTTTTGAAAGGATGTTGCTATATATATTATATAGGGTAATTTGTATTTTGTGCTTTATAGATTATGAGACCATTTTTGTTTCTTCTTTTAACTACGAGAGGTTTTCTTTCCTCAGAATGCAGAGGTGGAATTTCTTCCCAAGATGTGCAAACAACCATTACTTGGAAATTCATCAGACACGAATGGTGTGACTTACCAGCCGAATAAGTTGTCTGAGAAAATAGTGATGTGCCTGATCTGTATTTTTCTAAGATTAGCAAGAACATCACGGGCAATGGATATTGAAAAATCAGGAAACTTGTCAAAATCGTCCAACTTAGTGTTGAAATCAGGAAGCTTTCAGGTTGATGGCAATTCAATATCAAAGGGAAGAACTTCATTTCAAAGGGAAATAAGGCACAACGATCCATATGGAATTTTTGAAATTGAAGACTCTATCTCCAGAGATATTGGTCCATACAAGAATCTTGTCAAATTTTCCTCCAGTTCTTCAGATCACAAGGAATTTTCTTGTTCACTTTCTCTAATGAAGAAGCTAAGGTATGTTGCATAACTCTATTTCAATAACGGAAGCATATATATCTTATACTGCAAAAAAGATATCTTATAATTCAGATCTCCCTGAAATAAAATGTGCAAAAAGTGCTCTTGATGCATAGGAATACTGAACACACATGTTTGTAAACATATTTATATATTTATTATAATGCTGAGTCTATAACTTAGTTGTTCGATACATCCATAACTCATTAATAGAATACCACTTTTAGGATTTATTTTGTTTGAGGAAGGTGTAATGCCAATTCTAGTCTAAACTATTATTGCAGGGTGTTAATCAGGAGCCTTCAGGATGTGGACTTGAGAAATTTGACGGACCGAGAAAAATTAGCCTTTTGGATCAATGCTCATAATACTTGCATTATGCATGTACAATATTTTACTTCACTAGTTTCTATTAGGTTTCTCATCAATCCAGATTAAATTCATGAATATTCTGTCATTTTGCAGGGTTTTATAGAGGTTGGGATGCCCTCAAACCCAGAAATGGTTCAAGGAATCGAAAATATGGTACGGTCACTTTTCAGAGTGCATGTTCATCAATTTTTAAAATTTTAAGATCTAAAGAATCTAAGTGAATTTTATAATCAGGCAATGCTGGATATAGGAGGTAACAAACTTAGTGCTCTAATGATCAAGCACCTTCTAAGATGGCCGTCAAATTCTAATGAGGTATGTTTAAGTCTAAATCTATGCAAAATCTATTTTGTCGAAGGTTTTGATATGCATTATTGCACAGGAAAGAAAAGGTGATAGGAATGATAAAGAAAAATTACCAGAACATTATGAATTGGAGCACTCAGACCCGAATGTTGTATTTGCATTATGTTCTGGCTACAAACCTTCTCCAGCTGTAAGTTGTTGTTTAGGTTTGAATTGATATAAGTTCGTTTTAGCAAATCTAATTTAATAATAGTCAAATGTGTGTTGGAGCTCATTTCATTCACATGCCTTGCAACTGGCATTATGCTTTGAGTACTCTGTTACATTTGTTGTTATTTTAGAATCACAAATAGCAACATGCATGAGTTATTGCTCAAGACCATTCCGTGCTGTACTGATTATGGCATGCTACATTGTTGGTGTTTTTTATGGATATTCAAGTTATGAATTGAAAAGCTTTTGTTCAGGTCAAGATATACACAGCTGATGGTGTGACAAGTGAATTGGAAAAATCTAAATTGGACTATTTGCAAGCTTCAATAGTAGTCACCACTACAAAAAGAATTATGATCCCACATTTCCTAGTCTCAAGCATGCATGAGCTTGCCTCAGACTTGGATTCTTTAGTTCACTGGATTATCAATCAGCTTCCAACTTCTTGGCCTTTAAGGAAGTCCATGCTGGAGTGCTTGAAAGGACATACGCCTGGGAAGATATCTCTTGTAGTGGATGTAATTCCTAGTGTCTCTGAGATTCAGTATCTTCTGCCCATGTGAGTTGATATATATATATATATATATATATATTTTACCTTTTTTCTTGTGAAATTTGGAAAATGTAATGGAAATGTGACCATTTAAATTGTATATTCTGCACATAATGTTTCAGAGTATACGTGTGGATCTGTATATATGAGCAAGCTTCAAAATTTATTCTACTCACAAGCTGTGTAACGTGAATGAGCTCGATGCTTAACATAATGTTGGCATCAGTTGATTTCCCGCTTCCCGTGCAGACAATGATCAGACAGCCAGATAGCTCTCCTGTGATATTTTTTTCGCTCCCCACTCACGTGTAGTAGTCTGTTGTGCAGTGTGTGCAGTTGTCCTATCGTGCGTCCCAGTGCATGATGTACATAGGGTATACATGTATTTTTAATATTTTCATTGCACATCTTTTTGCATTTCATGATATTATTTTATGTTTATCATATTTTTTATTCACGCATTAGGCGTATTTTCTTCATTTTTTGTTTCGGAGGTTTACTCTTGTATTTGTGTATTTACAGGACGGAATTAGAGCGAAATAAGACAAAACGGAGATTAAACAAAGACAAGGTAAAACAGGGCCGTACCTCCAAGGCACGGCTCGTGTCTCATCATCCCGAGGGGTCGTGCCTACAAGGCACGGTTGTGCCCCTACCAGAGCAGTCCAAGCTTGGGGTCGTGCCTACTAGGCACGATCGTGCCTCAAATTTCAGCCTGATCCAGCTTGAGGCCGTGCCAAAAAGGCAGGTCGTGCCTCATTTCCAGAGAAGAGCCAGGGCAGGGTCGTGCCTATTTTCTCGAGGACCATCTGCTCTTGGTTGTGCCTATCAGGCACGGCCGTGTGACGGAAGAAGGCAGGCGTGCCTCCTGGGCCGTGCCACGAGACACGGTCGTGTGGCGTAAGGCTGATAGGGGGGAAATATAAATACCCCTCTTATTTGCCCTAAAAGGGGGGGAGTCCTTAGAGGTGATTGAGAGCCACCGTAGTCGCGATCCGGAGCAAGAATCAATGAATCATCCATCCGTCCGGGATTATTCCGTCGTATCCATCATCTATCAACGAGGAGATTGCACGACCAAGAAGACCATACTCATTGATAAATCTTATTCCCTTTTCTATTTCAGATTTAGGATTAAGATGTATTATTTTTACTCTTCTTTGTGTTGTATCCCCTCCGTCATGGAGTAGACCTTAGATTCTAGGATGTATGAGGAATCGAGGTGTATATGGATGATTGTATCTTTGGATTTGTTATTTACCATGTTCAATGATATGTTTATGCACTGCTATGTGGATTTGTACCTTGTACTTATTTGATAATATGTCGGTGAGTGGTATGATTCCATATGGATGAGGATGAATTGTAGTTTAACGAAAATCTTAGAATCGTATGACTGGGGTGCCTTGTGATAGAAGATGAACTTTTAACCGGACTTTCCGAGAAAATTCTTAGACTACGATGAATCTTTATGAGAGATAACTAACGGTTATTAATTGCTAGGAAGAGATCCTTAATTGGGTACTCGGTGACAGAGGGTAAGACACTAGTAGTATTGCTGGAGTGCCCGGTGACAACGGGAGAGCTATAGAACCAGACTATCTGGGTGTCATCTCGGACTAGTGATCGTAATATTAGAGGATTAATGATTTGATTCCGATGAAACCTGACGAGGTCTAATTGGATATTTTGATTAGAATCTCTGCAATTGTGTAATCATTGAGGAATGGTAAGGAGTCCATGATCAATCAACCATAATCTCAAAAAATCCGAAGTCCTAGGATCGTTTCCCCAATCTTGTCACTTAGTTGATTTCTCTTCGATCGAGGTCAAGGAACTTGATTTCACTTTCACTTCCCCATCACGAATCCAATTTACATGAACTCCCAACTCTTCCTGTGATAGTTTAGTGATTGATTCCACAGTCCCTGTGGTTCGATATCTTTTTATTACTTGACGACATCCCGTATACTTGCGGGAAGCTATCAGTGCACTGCCTGTGTGGGTGTTTGGGAATGACGAGTGCAGATAGTGATCATGTTGTTGCCTGTGATGTGTGTTGCATATGTGCTTGCATTTGCTGGCAAATTGTTTTATTGCATTTGTTGATAGTTGTTTTACAATATCTTTGCGTGTGGTTGTTGCATTTGTTTGATATATGATTATTGTATCGTGTGACATTACATGCATTGATGGCATTTACATGATTCCTATTACCTGTTATGTAGTATTGACCTTTTTCATTTTGTATCATTTGAAGAGACTGTATATCCTTTGATATCTTATTTATTTATATATATGTTGTGCACTACTATCTTGTATTTCACTGAGTATTATATACTCACTATCTAGACCCTAGGATTTCTTTTATTCTTCCCCAAGTAGCAAATAGGGAGTTTTACTTGGAGCTTGGAGTTCTACCAGATTGCCTCCATCTCACAGCAGGAGAAGTATCAGTTGGGTTTACCTCGTATGATTTTTGGTTTGCATTTGGATATGTGGATTTTGGTTGTATTTGGATCTATGATTGTCGTTCGTGGACTTGTAGAGTTTTGTGTGTATCCGTGGTTTGGATTTACGTTCGTATTTGTGTGGATTTTGTTATATTTTGCTGCGGAATTTCTACTGTCATTACTTGTGGGTTTGTTGTTCGTTGAGATTGTGATGCATATCGATACGTTTTGGTATTTTCATTGTTACATAGCTGATGTGTTGTTGATGATCCTATCTTGTTAGTATGAGTATGTGGATTGGATGTTGTGGTGGTTGTTATAATTGATGCATGAGTTGTATATACGGTTTGTGGTCGTGTGGGCCTTAATCCATGTTGTTTAGTAGTTTTAATATCTACTTTATGTTGTTGAGCAACTGAGTGGGCCTTATGTTAAATTGTATTCAAGAAAGTTGAATTGTTACAGGGGAGATGTTACTGAAATTTTTCGGACAGCCGTCTCTCGGGACATGACAGAAAACCCCCATATTCAGCACATGCTGATGAAACACCTTTGGTGATAAACCCTTAGTGAGTGGATCCGCTAACATGGAATCTATTCTTTTATGCTCTATCATAATTTGACCACTCTGAACCCTTTCTTTAGCTACCAGAACTTTTATGTCGATGTGTTTAGAATTCGATAAATTGTGATTATTCTTAAAATATAATTCTACAATTTTATTATCATAGTTGATCCTCAATGATCTGTCAATCCCCCAATGATTTGTAACCCTATGATAAAGTTTCACATCTATATCCCATGGTTAGAAGCTTCATAGTAGACTATAAATTCTGCCTCTATAGTAGAAGTGGCTATTAGCATTTGTTTGACGTTTTCCCATGATATAGCCCCTCCCATCAACATGAAGACATAATTTGAGATGGACCTCCTACTATCTAAGCATCCAGCAAAATTGGAGTTTGAATATCCAATGATCTCCAGATGACTTGATCTCCGATATGTGAGCATGTAATCCTTAGTTCTTTACAAGTACTGCATAACCCTCTTTATAGCTTTTCAATGCTCTGGTCCAAGGTTACTCAAATATCTACCTAACATCCCCACAATGTACATAAGATCCCGACGCGTACATACTTGAGCATACATTAAACTCCCTATTATCGAAGCATAAGGAAATTGTTGCATTTCCTTAATCTCAAGTTTATGGTGTAGACATTGTTGCAAGCTAAATTTGCCACCCTTTGATACAGATGTGTCACCAGAAACACAATTCTGCATGACATACCGAATGATCACCTTTTCTATATAGGTCTTTTGTGAAAGTCCAAGTGTGCATCTTGAACGATCACGAACAATCTATATGTCTAAGACAAAGGATGCATCACCAAGATCCTTCATTTTAAATTCACTTGATAGAAATGACTTGGTTTTAGCAATAAACCCTTATCATTGCTTGTCAACAATATATCGTTCACATACAGAACAAGTATGATAAACTTGTTCTCACTGAACTTGATATACAAATATTAATTAATTGGATTCTCCTTGAAACTGTATGAAGAAACCACTTGATCAAATTTTTGATACCACTGATGAGATGCTTACTTTAACTCATAAATAGACTTTCTTAATTTATATATTAGTGCTTTGAATCTCTTGACTCAAAATTTTTTGGCTGCTCCATGTATATAGTTTCCTTAATATTTTCATTGAGAAATATAATCTTTACGTCTATTTGATGGAACTCTAAGTTATAATGAACTACAAGTGCCATGATTATTCTATGGGAGTCTTTCATTGAAATCAATGAAAAAATTTTCTTGTAATCAATATCCTCCTTTTGAGTGAATCCCTTGGCCACAAGGCAAACTTTATACTTTTCGATATTGCTATGTAAATCCCGTTTGATTTTAAATGTCCATTTATAACCAGTAAGTTTCACCCCTTCGGCAATTCGATAAGTTCCTAAACGTCGTTGTCCGCCATAGACTTCATCTCTTTGCTCATGGTTTCGATCTATTTTCTAGATGAGGGCATTGTTTGGCTTCTTGCAAAGATGTAAGATCATCTTTCAACCCAATATCAAACTCATGCTCTTAGAGATAAACATAATCATGAGATATTATAGATCTCCTTTCTCTAATGGATCTCCTTAGTGACACTTGTCCTTAAGATGGTTGGGAGTCATGCTCAACCGTACCATACGAGGAAATACCTTTATTTGAGTTGACATCCCCTCCATTTGAATTGGAGGACATACATGATCGTGGTCAACTACCCCTTCCGGTTGTACAACTTCAACTGTATGTGGAATGGTAGCCATTTCACTATTAGTTGCTTAGTAGTTACTATATTGAGATCACTAATGTTCTCCTCAAATAATATTTTCTTAATTGTATCGCTCCCACCATCCTTAATAAATTTGGCATTATCCGTCTTGAAAAAGGATTTGCTCAAGGGGATGAAAAACTTGAAGCCCTTTGAATTTTCAGAGTATCCTATAAAATGACATCTAACGGTTCTTGAGTCCAATTTTCTTACGTTAAGCCTATAAAGCCTAACATCAGTTGGACAACCCTAGACATGTAGATGCCTAAGATTAGGCGCTCTACTTGTCAACAATTCACATGAGGTTTTTGTTACCGTCTTATTAAGAGCTCTATTGAATAAGTAAATTGCAGTCTTGAGTGTCTCATCCCATAAGGACTCCGGTAGAGAAGAAAATGCAATCATACTTCTCATTATGTCTTTTAGGGTCATGTTTCGTCGATTTGCTACACCATTCTACTGAGGGTCTTAGGCATGATGTATTGCGCCACGATTCTGCACTCAACAAAGTAATCCATAAATGGCCCAGGATGTTTTTCACCGAATCTATCAGATCTACCATAGTATTCACTACCATGGTTTGATCTAACAACCTTAATCTTCTTACCAAGTTGATTTTCAACTTCGACGTTGAAAGTTTTGAACATATCCAGGGATTGTGACTTCTCATGAATAAGGTGCAAGTATCCATATCAGGAATAGTCATCTATAAAGCTTATAAAATATGATTAATCCTTCCAGGAAGTCTTATGGAACAACCCACATATATCCGTATGTATCAGCTCTAAGACCCCATTACTCTCTCTTGAACTTTTATTACTTTTGTTAGTCATCTTTCCCTTGATACACTCAATGCAGATTTCAAAATTTAACATATTAAGGAAATTGAGAATTCCTAGTGATATTAACCTTTCTAGGTGTTGTTTAGAGATATGTCCTAAACACCTATGCCACAATATAGATGAATTGTCGTTAGTCACACCACGCTTCACACCTATATTATGCATCACAATATTATTCATATGAGTTTCAGTATTTAATCTGTATAGTTTGTCAATTAAGGAACTAGTACCATGCAAAATAGAATTTCAAAAAATATTGAACTTTCCATTTCCAAATGAACAAGTGTATCCAAATTTATCCAAACATGAAATAGAAATTAAGTTTTATCAAAATGACAACATTACAAATATATTTTCCAAATTTAAAAGTATATTTTTCCTTAAACAAACTTTAAAGATACCTATTATATCTACTTTTGCCTTCTTATCGGTTCTTATATAGATGAATCTTTCAGCATCAATTGGCAGTTGACTCCAATGATAACCCTACATAGTTATACTGATATGAATAGTTGCACTCATATCTATCCACCAAGTGTTACTAGGTACAGTAGTTAGGTTGACTTTTGAATTGACAAAGTAGAGAAGTTTACCTTTCTTAACTCGCCAATTGGTGAATCTGAGGTAATCCTTCTTTAAGTGACCTTTTTTTCTTTTTACAAAAGTAACAAGTTGAGTTCGGATCTTGTTGCTTTTGTACCTTATGTCATGAAGCCCCAGTCACTATAAATTATTTACCCTTACTCTTCTGTTATAAATTTTCTTCTTCGAGTATTGAGATGAGAATGTAAAGTGAGCACTGTGAGATGTGTTATATCTCAATTTCTCTTCTTCTTGTACACACTGAGTTATAAGCTCATTCATTTTCTATTTCTCCTTTTGAGTATTATAGTTAATCTTAAAAGGAGTGAATTGTGTAGACAGAGAGATTGGAATAAAGTTCACAAGTACGCTTTTAGATATTTCAATCTTTAGTGTCCTAAGCCTTGTAACCAAATTGGACATCTCCATTATATACTCTTGATGAGCATAGGCTATATATATATTTTCTAGTCATGTTAACGTTCATCTACTTGTAATTCATTGCATATGATCTACTTTGTCACACCTTATTCTTTTATAATTGCATATTTCTACTCTTTTGCTCGGAGATATGCTTTTCGTATATTTTGATTGACAGGATGTGATTTAGAGCCAAAACGATGCATTATTGATGGTGGAGCAAAAAGTAGAGAAAAGAGACTCGCACTGGCCGTACTCGTCATCACGGGCGAGTCTCTTATGTAGCAAATACGAAGAAATTGAAGGAAAAGGAGCAACAGAGCAGAACACGGTCGTGCCTGTCAGGCACGACCGTGCCTCACTTTCACATGCTTAGACACAATCGTATAATACTAGGAGACACGGCCGTGTCCCTCTAACAGAGAAGTACTTGCCTTGGCCGTGCCCTCAGGCATGGTCGTGCCTCCTTCCAGCAAAACAACTCGCCACGACCATGCCTACCAGGCACAGCCGTGCCTGATTTCTAGAGGAGCGGCTGTTCCCGGCCGTTCCCCATAGGCACGGCCGTGCCGGTTTCAAGAGCCTACACAGGCCACAGCCGTGCCCCACAGGCACGGCGGTGCCTATTTTCCAGAGAAGCGACAGCACACGGCCGTGCCTCCCAGGCACGGCTGTGTGCCAGGGGCGTGCCTGGGCCCTATAAATATATCTTTTTGCACCTTTTGATGGTATCTTGGAACATTCTCCAAACCCTAGGTCTTGGCTTGGGGACGGCGCCTCCCCACTCTTGGGGAGGCCCTAAACACTTCATCTCCACCAATCCATCCTACACCGGAGCGAGAAGATCTTCAACGGATGCCCACGCTTCAAAGATAAATTTTTTCCTCTTTTGTGGATGACGTTTTTCTTGCATACTTGTTGTAATCTTCTTGTAATGGAGTAGATCTTTGAGTTTAGGATCTAGGATGAACATCTATGTAATGATGGTGATGTATGAACTAGTTTATGTCATTTTCCCTATTCAATGAAGTATTTACACTTGTTTCATGTGTTGAATGCTTTGAATGTGTTTGATGAAATGTTTGTATGAGCATATATGTATGATTGAGTGAAGTAGATTACTGTGTAGGGGAATCTTAGGATCGTACACTCGGAGTGCCCGTTGACAGCGGGAGAGCTATAACCAGACTTTCCGAAGTGACCTTTACATGGTGGTAAGCTCACTTAGGAGATAGCTAACGGCTATTGATGACTAGGAATGGATTCCTTGATTGGGTGCTCGGTGATAGAGAGTAGTACACTAGTAGTATGTTGGAGTGCCCGGTGACAGCGGGAGAGCTATAACCAGGCTATTTGGTGTCGTCCTAAACTAGTGATCGTAGCGTTAGAGTATCATGATTCAGTTCAAACAAAGTCTGACGAGGCCGAGTTGGTATCTTGGTTAGAATCCCCACAAGGTGGCAGATATTGAGAGTAAGGGAACAAACATGAATTAGGGATATCACCTAGCATTGATGTGAAACCGAAATCCTAGACTTATCCATCTCACCCATAAATCCCCAAGCCAATCTCTCTCTCTACCACAAACACACAATCCTCAACCACTCCGTTTCCCTCTGAGTCTAGATAGCTAGCCTTGTGACATCATTATAGCTAATACACAGTCCCTGTGGTTCGATATCTTTTTATTACTTGACGACAACCATATACTTGTGGAAGGCACATCAACTCTCTTATACTACCCTTCCCGTTATATCGTATGGACACCAACTTCGTAAGAAGTATGGTAGTCTCAACCTTTTCATTTGAGGTGAATTAGTTTGTTAACTCCTTAATGATGGTTTTGACATCCTCATTCTCAGTTATCGAACCCCTAATGGATTCGAAAATATAATGAAAGTTTTGGCTTCCTCATTCTTAGTTATCGAACCCCTAATGGATTTCGAAATATACATCTTCATGATCGCTAGACTTATGGAATTAGATCACTCCCACTTTTTAAAGATCACCTTTTAATCCGCAGTGGAATCACTGGATAAAGGTGTAGGACGATCGTGTCTAAATGCAAAGTCTAGATTCATGCAGTTTAGTAATACCATGATATGCTCTTTCCATTGACTATAGTTTGTGCCGATAAATACGGAAATATTGTTTAGATTGAAAAATATTGAGAGTACTACATAAATAAAAGTAAAGAACATAGTTCAATTTAACAAACAAGACATATATCTTTATAATTATGCAATAACAAAATACAACAAACACTCACATAACTCGCCACATAATCACCTGTATTTGCCACATAACTCGCCTTCCTTTGGATCGACAAATTATGCATATGATACTCTATTTATGAGCTTCCATAGTTAGCTTATATTTTCAACTAACACTCACAATACTTCTAATCGATCACATAGTGCCCCTTCTTTTGGGTCGACACATTACGTGCATGACTTAGAAGCTAAATTAGATTTATAAGCTTCCTTAAACATACATCCGGTATAAAGAGTGACTTTAATTCTTTTGGGCCAACCATCTTTAGCATGGATATGCATCTCTCTATGGAAATACCCCTAGCCTCCCCAATGGTTCTCGCTTTGACGATAGTATTGGCTCGACTAAGTAGTAAGTATGAAGAAAAATACAAGAAAACTGTTAAAAACATAGTTTATCAGACATTAATCAATATATCAGTTATAAATTAACTGATACTATCAACAGTCAACTACGTAATGTCATCAATTGATTGATACTCTGTATGTGCTAATTCCTGGACACAACAGTCGATTGATGCATTTATCAATCGATTTACCCATAACAGTCGAGTCTGTCAGTTGAACCAGAAAGCTTTTGTGCACGAGTTGTCGAGCAACAGTCGATTGGTACCTTATAACAATTGACTCATGGCAATCAGTCAAATACTCCAATCGAGTTTGATAGCATTCTATTCATGACTTTTCAAGCATCAGTCGATTGGGACTTGATAGCAATCGACTGATGGAATCAGTCGAATGCTCTAGTCGAACTTGAAGCATTCTATTTGTAACTTTGGGCAATTGATAGTAATCGACTAATAAAATCAATCAAATGCTCTAACCAAATTGATAACATTCTGCGCCCAATCTTATGAGCAACAGTAGATTGGGATCGACCAATAGAATCAATCGAATGCACCAATCAAATCTAGATAACATTCTATTCGCGATTTCAAGCACATCAATCGATTGAGACTTAATAGCAATTGATGGAATCAGTTGAATGATCCAATCAAATCTGATTTGTGGCCGAATTTCTTGCTAACAATCGATTGATATTTCTTATCAATCAATTGATAATTGTGGGATTCTATTTTTGCTGCTCACACACAACAGATTCAGCTCAAGAATGGCGGTGGAAAACCTAATTCCACCATCGTTCTTCGTGAAATAAGACGAAAACTCGAAATGTAGGTAAGAACTTAGCCTATCCAATGCTATAATCGACGGATATATATCGATTCGCTTATCCAAATGGAATCAAATGCAAAATTATTGTATATTTTCTAAATCGTCAAAAATAATCGAGGATCTAGTTATCATGGTCTATAAGGTAAAATTTGATAGAAATTGAATGCAATGGCAAGCGATGTTAACTTGAATTCAATGTTAAAGTCATTGTTTCTTATTTGTCACTGTTAAACTCCTACAAGTGCGGAATGATCTTCTGCAAGGATTGGGTGGCAACCAAGGTTCCTCATCTTGGGGAAGTGGGGAAGTAAAGAGGAAGGAGAGTTAACAATTCAACAAGATACACAAATGAATTTTAACATCTTGTATTTATACCAAGGCCCATCTTGCAAGGATCATCCACATAGAAGACACATAACCCATTAACAACCCATTAATATTAATGAACCAAATTATTGGAGCAACATATTGAATCCATATTTATTTAGATCACTTAATACTTGCAGACTTGATTCTGATAATCAAATGATTGGCCAATCTCATGATTCTGATAATCACACCTACCAAATGATTGGCCAATCTCAAAATTAAATTTATCCATTTTGTTTGATATCCACATCTAAACAGTTAATAAAAATAAAATAAATTAAATTTTAAGATGTGAAAAAAAAATTATGGAAATTCCGTATTTAAGATATAAACAATTAAACTATGAAGCACAACATAATAAGTGTCAATTCTATAGATACTTGATGTTTATTTTTATCTTTTAATCCAAGATTTTCTAGTCTTTTTGAGGTAATCAACAATGAAAACTTGTTTTTGAGGTAATTAACAAACAACCAAACTTACGGCAAAGATAACATTTTTTATATTTTTTTCAAAGATAATTAATAGTGAATCATACCCGTCGAAATATCTCTTGTATTCACTTTTCCTGTTTTTACAAAGGAGAGCTGATTTTTCTTTCTCATCTGATATGTTTTGATTTTGAAAACCGCGTGAACAACCAACGAACAATGCTACACTTGAGCAATGAAAATCTAATTAAAAAAAATTAATCTCTGCTAAAATTAAAGTATAAGATTCAACTTTGATATTACTCAAAAACCCTACTGCACGCAAGTAAATTTCAGGTCCTTATTTAAACCTTTTTTTCTTGAAATGATAGAAAAAGAGCTATCCGTAGGAGTGCATCGCCAACAAACTAAATCTCTTATTGTCATAGAAAAGGGAAAAATGGCTTACTCCTCTTTGGCCGCAGCTTCACCTTGCTTGTCATGCAATTGAAGACGATAAGCCTGCAATGCCGGTCCGGAGAATCGGCAGATCCTCCACATCGGCAACACCTCGGCGCCCATCTCCTCGTAGAACTTGATTGCGTTGACGTTCCAGTCGAGCACGCACCACTCCACCCTCCCCATCCCTAGCAGTGCAGCCTGACGCGCCACCGCCGCCAGCATCATCCGCCCCAGGCCCCTCCGCCGCCATGCCGCCCGCACGAAAATGTCCTCCACGTACAGCCCCGGCTTCGCCAGGAACGACGAGTAGTTGGGGAAGCACAGAACGAATCCCACAACCACCGCGCCCCCACCGCGCGGAGACGCGAACTCCCCAGCCTCAGCATCTTCCACCGGCGTCTCCAGATGGAGCTGGCGCACGATCGGGGAGAAACCTCCGTCGGCGTTGGAGGTGGGGAAGGGGGTAGGGGAGAGCTCGAGGATGAGAACGGTGAAGGAGCGGAAGGGGGGAGGTGCGGGAGAGGGGAAGAGGGTGGCAGAGAGGGAGGCCTCGGTGGCTGAGAAGAGATGGGTCAACCGCTCGAACTCCGCCATCTGCCTGATGAGACGGCGGATGTTGGGCACGTCGCGACTGTCGGAAATACGGATCTGAGCCCAGACGGCGCCGTTGAGATTCTCCGATGACGCATCCGCCGCGGACGACATCGCTCCGGCGAGATCGAAAAGGAGGAAGGAGATCGAAATGGAAAGTAGTCGGGAAGCGGAGTGGCTCGGTAGGTTTTTGCGTAAATAAAAGATTGGTCGGCACTCTATGGGTATTTTGGGTATGAAAATTGTAATACGGTAAGTTTTTGCGTAAATAAAAGAGGGGGGCAGATTACCTGAAAAAGGAAAATAAATAAATGGGCCGGCCATGTTGAAATGTAACAACCACAAGGCCCAACTAGTCACGCTGTTTTCGGATTGGCTATAATATATATATTTCACTAGCTTTATAACCACAGCATTGATTGCAAACTGCCAACATTTGTTTGTTGCATCTGATTTTGTTTGCAACATCTGAACCATTTCAATTTGTCAGAACTCACTATTTGATGGCTTCTGCCATTATTATATCATGAACAATAATTGTTTATACGGCATCTTACCGAACCACATGAATTTTTGAAATATTATCCATTTTACATATCTAATTATATATATATATATATATTAAATATTTATTTCATTTTCATTCTTCTATACGAAGGCAGGAATAGGAATATATTAAGGAGACTTGCACAAGGAGCCTCCAAAGTTGGGAATTATGTTGGCAAATTTCCTAAATTAAAAAAAAACCACTAATACGATCAAACAAGCACATTTATTTATTTATTTATTTTGGAAAGCAAACCAGCAAGGACGTACAAGCGCATTTATTTATTTATTTATTTATGCGGATGGGGAATTACAGCTAGCGGATTAGGAACGTCTCTGGCCTCCTCACGGATCAAGAGCTCGCATGGCCTTCCTCTTTCTGTTCGCCATATGGACCAGAAAAATAAACGTTGCGTCCGTTGATTGGCTGTGTCGGCTTTGCATTGTCCATCTGCCAAGAAAAACAAGTTATTAAGTCCTTGGAAATTAAACGCCATCAACGTGCCACCACGAAACTTCTTACATCATCCACGAGAGCCCTTAGTAGATTCACTTGCTCCTCCGATACACTTCTGACCTGCAAAACAATTAAGAGGTGAATTAATTTTTAAAAATTTTGATCGCCTTAATTAATTAGCATATGGGGCATGCATTAGGTTAATGTTTGTACCATTACCTCTTTCATCACAGTCCAAATAACAGGCTCACTGCAAGGAGGAGTTGTCAAAGATCCAACGTATCTAAAATAACCTTCTTCGTCACCAACGCGAGGTGGGTATATGCTTCCAACATTAACACTATTCACCACCTTCAGCTCATTCAGAGCCTCCCACAACTGTGCAAATTAAGGTAATTAATCACAAAATGAAACTAAAACTTTAGATATATCGTGAAGGGGAATAAGTTATAAGTCGGACCTTGTCTAGGAAAGGATCGGTTGTGTCACCGTACTCAAACAACACACCGATGACTGCTATTTCTGAGGTTGAATCTGAAGTGGTGTGAACCATGTGAAGCTCCAAAGGGTACCTATCGATCAACAATATCTCAATGAAGTGTATATATATATATATATTAATTTCATCAAAGAAGAAAATTAAACAGGTTTAATTTATTAACCTTTTGCCAAAGAGCTCATGCTCAGAAGGTGCGTGCCAATGGCACTGCCTGAGATAAAAGAACTTGTCATGTAGACGAAGATGGCCGGGCGATTGCGTCCAACTAACCTGAAAAAAAATGTCCAACAATTTCAAAAACTAACACAATCTTTTAAAATTTATGATAGATTGAAGAAAATCTTTAAAAAATTCAATTAAGTTTTCTTTTTCTTACCCTGATTTCATGCCCCTCGTAATTCAACAGAAGTGCAGGGGCGTCAGTGTAAGAAGTGCTCAATCTGCTCAAGTGTGTGTTGTTGATGTTGCTGGGTTTGATACTTATGGGCGATTGCATCGCTTCAGGACTGGCAGCACACTTTGCCCATGAAGAATGCAGCGTACCCCAGTTTTGAGGTCCAAGAGGACTACATGGATCATAGCTAAACTCCGAACTGGCTTCTGAATGATATCGATTTATAATTAATTAATACAACAAATTAAATGAGTTAACCAAGTTGTAGAATTAGATGATTCTTATAATAAAATACTACAGCTCTTTATATTTTCCTAAAATTGTTGAGAAATATATATATATATAGTTCATAAATGAATTTAGGGGTATTTTAGAATTGATTCTCACCAAAACCAGCTGCTTTTGATGCCGATGTATTTGATTGAAGAAAGAAGAGAGCAAGCAAAGATAGGAATAGCAGTATCTGATTCCCCATGCTTTCTTTTAGCTTAGTGATTGGGAATTTGCAATGCTCTGTTTAAATAGAGCACTACAACAAAAATGACTTTCCGCAGCGCGCAAATATGATATCCGCAGCGCACATCGCACGCTGCACAGTTGCAAGCTGTTAAAAGTCATTAGGCATCCGCAGCGCGCAATGCACGCCACGGATGATCTCATCCGCAGCGCACAATGCGCGCTGCGGATGTGAGCTTCCGCAGCGCGCAATGTACGCTGCGGATGTGATCAATCACAGCGCGCAATGTGCGCTGTGGATAAAATAAAATAATTAAACCATTCAAATCACAATTGTAAACTCAAAACTCAAATAATTAATAACATAAATACTACACACAAATACCATATAAAATTACACATTTATAATCTAACAATTATATATAACATTCACATCTGTTTTGATAAGCTTACAAGACTTTGTTATCTTGAACATAAAGAAAAACAGAAAATACATGAGGTTATGTGTATATATGTGCTGATACTTAGCACATATACACTTGTTGACTGGAAGAGCTTTCTTGCTGATGAATCTATCCTTGTTGATAAATCTCTGCGAAAATACAGAGTCTCTGCGAAGGAACATCTTGCTGATGAATCTATCCTTGTTGACTGGAAGAGCTTTCTTCTTTCCCTTGCCTGTCTTGGGTATCTGTGATCAGGGTAAAAACCATAAGGAGCCATGCATGAAAAGAGATGATGAATTGTATGCATTTGTAAAGTTGCAATACCTCGGTCCACATCTCCCTAACATTTTCGAGAACCATGTTGCAGTGGCGATCAAATGCTCTAACTTGACCAAGTAATTTCTTGTTGTTCCTGCAATTAATAAGCACTTGTTGCAGAAAAGCATGGATGATCTTCTAACACTAAAAGTTTGTAACAGCAGAAGTAGAAAGCAAAGACAAATCACGTTTGTGCCTATGATGTGCGCTGCGGATGACGCGCTGCGGAAAGTCATTTTTGTTGTAATCGAGGAAGAGTAGAGCTATACGTCCGTTATTATGAATCATGCTAAACATGTTATAATCATTACAAATCAGCACAAGTTGCCACCTATCATTTGGTAGGTGGTCAAGTCACGTTTAACTAGAGGAAGAGTAAGGGCAGTAACAAGTTAAGTTGAACCAAACTTTGGAGTGTTTAAGTTTTTTAATAAGGTAATCGAGCCAAGTCAAACTAAGTTTAAAATAAATCAAGCTATTCAAATGATTGTTCAAGTTTGGCTTGGTTTATTTGTGAGGAGCTTGAGGTTACCTCGTTTAGATGTTATTGAACTCTCAATTTAAACTTGTTTGATTGTTTAAAATTTTATTTGTTTGATTAGTTATTGTATAATTCAAACTTATTTGTTTATTTAAATTTTTTTTATTTATTTAACATGCGATAAGAGTTTTACTACAAGAAAACAAGGCTTCAAAAATAAATTTTTAAGACGGAATTAAAATCTATTTCAGATTTAGATAAATTAGAGACGGATTTACTACAAAATTATTAATCCGTTTCACTTTAATAAAACATAACATTTGGAAAAAAAATTGAGATGAAATTTAAAATAAATTTGATACAAAATTATATATAAATTTTTATAAATAAAAATAAATATAAATTATAAATGGAATTTTAGATCGTATAATTTCTGTCAAAATATCCATTTAAAATTTAATAAAAATTTAATACAGAATTAAAATCTATTTTAGATTTAGATAAATTAGAGACAGATTTGCTACAAAATTATTAATCCGTTTCACTTTAATAAAATATAACATTTAGAAAAAAAATTGAGACAGAATTTAAAACAAATTTGATACGAAATTATATATAATTTTTTATAAATAAAAATAAATATGAATTATAAACAGAATTTGAGAACGTATGATTTCTGTCAAAACATCCGTTTAAAATTTAATAAAAATTTTAGATTGAATTAAAATCTATTTCAGATTTAGATAAATTAGAGATGAATTTGCTACAAAATTATTAATCCGTTTCACTTTAATAAAATATTACATTTAGACAAAAATTGAGACGGAATTTAAAACAAATTTGATACGAAATTTTATATAAATTTTTATAAATAAATATAAATACGAATTATAAATGGAATATGAGACCGTATGATTTTTGTCAAAATATTCATTTAAAATTTAATAAAAATTTAAGATGGAATTAAAATCTGTTTCAGATTTAGATAAATTAGAGATAGATTTGCTACAAAATTATTAATTTATTTCACTTTAATAAAATATAACATTTGGAAGAAAAATTAAGACAGAATTTAAAATAAATTTGATACAAAATTATATATAAATTTTTATAAATAAATATAAATATGAATTATAAATGAAATTTGAGACCGTATGATTTATGTCAAAATATCTATTTAAAATTTAATAAAAATTTAAGACGGAATTAAAATCTGTTTCAAATTTAGATAAATCAAAGATGAATTTACTATGAAAATATTAATCCATTTCACTTTAATAAAATATAATGTACAATAAGAAATTTGAGACGGAAGTAAAAATGAATTTGAAACGAAGTTATAAATATAATTTTTTAAACAAAAATAAATACTAATTACAAATAAAATGTAAAACTACATAATTTTTATTAATAAATCTGTTTAAAATTTTTAAAAATTTTGAGACAAAAATAAATATATTTCAAATTTATATAAATTAGAGATGATTTTTAAAATAAAAATAAAAAACTAGTCAATTACAAAAAGTACAAATTATTACTACTAAGATAGTACAAAAACTAGTCAATTACATTATAGTGACTCGCTTCTGGGGCATAGTTGAGTTGGTTACAACGGAGTAGACTTACTGAGGTGGGCAGAGATTAAATCTTGACAAAGCTAGAAATTAGTTATTTTAAATATTTCTAATTTATTTGAAATGTGTGATTGTTTATTATAATCTAATATATAGATAAGAAATATAGGAATAATGCATCGAATCTTGACAAAGATAGAAATTAGTTATTTTAAATATTTCTAATTTATTTGAAATATGTGATTATATTGTTTTTTATAATCTAATATATAGATGAGAAATATAAGAATAATGCATAGATCAAGATAGACTTGGTGTTGAGTAGCTTAATGATAGAAATATTACAGATTTAATATAAAATTAGAAATAAAATTAAATAAAGTTTCAATTCGTTTTTGAAATTAGAAATAAAATATTCCTGTCTCAAAATTAGCCATAAAGCTTTCACTAATGGATTTTTGAGACAGAATATTCTGTCTCAAAATATTATTTAGAGATAGAATTTTTTATCTCTAAAACTCTGTTTTCTTATAGTGTTTATTAATGAACACGATTCGTGAATATTATTCACGTACGTTGTTCACAAATATTATTCATGAATATTATTTACGAATATTAATGAGCTAAATATATGTATTTAAGCTTGTTTGTTTAGTTTAATAAATTATTAAAGCTTGTCTATATAATTGATTTTGTGAATTGAACAAACATAAATAAATTATTATCAAATCGAATATCAAATATGTTCATGAATGTTAGGTTTTGGAGATCGAGCTACATGTTAGTTGTGAATATTATGAACCATGCCAAACATGTTATATTCATTACAAATCAGCAAAAGTTGTCACCTATAATATAATTTGGTACATGGCCAAGTCATGTTTCACTTCTCGTTTATCATGATCGAATTTTATGCTTATCTACTGCGAATTTTGTGCCTCTGGCAATTAATTAAATAGGCACCGCCAATTTTGAATTTGGTTCTTGAAAAGCAGCCGGAGTTTGTCCTCACGAATTAATTAATTAACGTTCAAGAAGATTTGGATTAAAGTATTTCACATTGTTAATGAACTAGCGCGGGGCCCGAGCTATATATAAAGCTAGTCCGTACATTAATCTTTTTGCTCAATTATAACTTAAATATTCAAATGATTGGGATTTGTTTGTAATATGTATATGTATTTATGTTTTTTTATTGTTGTTTTTCTCTTCTATTCTTTATTTAATCATTTCTCTCTCTTGATTGTCATCTCCTCAACTAAAGGTGGTACCGAAGTTACCTTGACGTTAAAATGTCACTTGTCTTCCTAAAGACCTCGATGAGGGTGATGAGATCACGCCAGACGAAGTCCCTTGGAAAGGAAGAATGCATTTGACAGCTTCCGGACATGACTAAATTGATTAATATGGGATAAATTTATTAAAGTAAATAAGAGTTGAATTTGGATAAAGTTAAGATAATATTTTTTTTCGTAATGGTCAATTATAATTTTTCAATTTACCTCCTCATAGATGATCATAAAATCGATCATGCAAGACCTTTAAGACGATGAATTCTATCTTTATTGAAATGTTGAAAAATGCATTTGACATTCTAAACCTTGATATAGATGATTGGACAGTACATGTAGAATGGTTGTGCACAAAAGTTTTATTTAATAGGCTGAATTGATTAAATCGATTGAATCAAAATTAAATAAATTAAAAAATTTTAAATTAATTGAATTAATTGACTGAATTTTATTATAAAATTTAATTAATTAAATTAATAAAAAAATTAATTAATTCGATCAGTCGTGATGTTGCCAATCAGTCCATTGTTGCACATCGGCCAATTGTTGACAATTTAGTTAGAAATTAAAATTTTAATTTTTTAAAATATTGGTCCAACAACATCAGTCAATTGAAGGGTTCTAACATATTTTTGAATTTAAAAATCGATATTGAATAAATTAACATAATTATTTAAAAAAATTAAAATTTAAATAAATCGAACTATATTTTCTAATTCAATCGATTAATTTGATTTAATCAATTTTTGATCACTCCTACCATAGGAGAAGAAGAAAGAGGTTTCCGGAGCACAATTGAGTTGGTTACGATGCAGCAGAGTTGCAGAAGAGGACAAGGGTTTTAATTCTAGCGAAGCCAGGCAATATCCTCCTGTGTCGTGATCAATTGCAGTTTCTCGATTTACCTTCTCACAGATGGTCATGTGATCAATTGTGCGGGGAGAAAAAGACAAGCGAAAGAAACGTAAGAGAAAAAGATTCCTTTATTTGGTTCACTTATAAAGAAAGAACGAATAATTAAACAAAATAATTACAAATAATTGTTGATTAAAAAAAACAACATGATAAGGACTTAGAGATCTTGTCTTTAATAGTTTTATCTATTGTTTACTTTGTATTTTCCAATCTCATTCTCTGAAAATGAAAAGCCATTTTATAAGAAAATAGAAAATACTAAAATAAAATTAAATGACAAAATATCATTTTCTATAAAGAATAGAAACTGCGATTGACAAATAGAAAATGTGAAAACACAGCTATAGTAATGCCGCACGCCTCCAAATTTCTCTCCAACGTCGCAACTGTTGGGATCGTCCCGGTGCAATGCGCGTGTTTACACGTTTCAAAAACGTGCGCAGCGGAAATAAATAAATAATTAAAACTAATTATTACACAATATACGCATGCATAACAAAAAATAACAGCGTACAAGGCATGACAGGAAATTAAAATTTTTACAGAATAATATATTATTCTAAGCATACCTTTCCGATGACGTTTGAACAGGATTGGTATCAATTAAGCGGTCCTTATGGAAGTCCCGCCTCTATTGGTGATCCATGCTAAGCTCCCGTCTGGACGGTTTCGAAAGCCACGAGTCGCGTCATCATCTTCGGTATTAGCCAATGATCGATGACGATCGAATCGAGAGAAGCTATATTCCGAAACTACGCAACAACATTTGTCGCGATCGTTCCGGGGCTTTCTAACTATCACCGAAAATTATATTCCCAGTGTAGTTTTTGATGGTCAATCGTTGCCCGCCGATAACGAACAAATAATCGGAAACTCTTTTCGACAATGATGGAACAATCTCCGAAAACTTCGTAAGCTCCTAGGAAGCTGACATATGATTGTCAAACGCTCGAGGATGATGGAGCACGATTGGACAACTCTTCATAAGAGTTGTCAACAATGTTTCTTCTCCAGTAACGTTTGTATTCGATGAACACTTCATCGACCAACGATAGTCCTTCACAAGAGCTTCAGTGGCTAGACAACTATTTCTCGCGATTGTCTATCGTCGTGTAGAGTTGCAGCCCTTGCGCCATCAGAGGGGCGGCGCTCAGATTACTCCGGCTACTCCTCACTCTCATGGATGAAAGAAACAGGACGACGGGTGACAACGGCGCCCGTCATACACGGGAGAAAAAGGGCGCGTGACGGCGCGATCGGAAAGCTAAGGGTTGCGACACTTGCACCCTTGGCTAGCGATGCGGGTCTCTCCAACTCGCTATTTCATTTCGGCAAGCCGCAATCACAAAGAAGAACAACAATCAAACAATCAGCAACATAATCAGCATAGAGAAGAAACAACACCAATCGGATCTCCTCTTCTCCTCCGGCGGTAACAACCACTAGATCTCCTCTTCTCCTCCGGCGGTACCAACCACTAGGTGCGCTCTGGCGGCGACGGCGGCGGCAGCACAAAGAAGAGCACCGACGTGCTCTGGTTTCTCCCGGTCGGCAACACGGCAGAGAACCGACGATAGGAAAGGAAAACCCAGCCCGGCGACGCGATCAGGGAATGCTAGGCAGCCAGACCCTAGGGTTTTGGTACCTCGCTTCTTCAGCGGACGCTCGCATAGCAAAGATGGGCGGCGATCTTTGGCGTCTTTACCTCCTCTACAGCGAGCAACGGCGACGGTGAGGAAGAGGCGAAAGGCCGGTTACTGTAGCAAATCGGGCTCAGACTTGGTTCGCTTGGTTCAATAACCAAACGACCTTCGATTTGACCCAAACTAGTTTTGTTCAATTCATCTTTGCAAGGCGAATCTGCTCATCTCTTCTGTTTTGCCAAAACCTCTTCCATCATGAACCAAACTGAGTTGGTTTAATTTTGATTCAAAACTGAATCATTTGGTTCACTAACCAAACGACATATGATTTGAACGAAATCAATTTCATTCATTTCATTTTCATAAGATGAATTTCATTATATTATCCTTTGTCTGGTCAAACCAGACTTTATTTCTCTCATTCTGAGAATCTAATTCTTAAATTCGTTTTAAGTCTTTTGGAGAACTTGTAGTACGTGTGACCCAATAGGTTCCCGGTTATGTTGGTCATCCGTAATTAACCATTAATTACAGAACAATCATGAGTGGCACCTAGTAGTACATTATGATCCCCAATTGATCAAAAAATCAATAATTGATTCCAGAACATTTCTAAATCCTTCAGCAGCTACACTGAATCGTACCTCATTTCTTTCACCGTCTTATACCCATTTGGTTCAGGACATGGTCTATGTGTCGGTCCCCACTAGGCTGACTACGTCACACCTAGCCCAAGCTGCTTTCTTGTCCTATGGATTCAAGTTACTTGTACATGTATCCAACAGTACCGTACCCTTAACATGTAATACTTTGACTAAAGATTTTTTGTAACAATCCTGACAAGCGGTCGCAGGGTATACATCTCCTTTTTCAAGGAACGGTGAATCCTCTGTGGGCTATTTAAACACCTTCGGGCACTTCGACTTATACCTAATCATCTCGGGTCCACACCTCCTCGGAGATGCTTGCTTAAGATGTAAAGTATAAGCCTCCATGACCAAGGTGACTTGAATACAACAAGTCAAAGGAAACTCACACTTAAGCTGCACTAAGATCTTCATTGACATATGTATCGAACCATATGAAGTCTCAAAGAAAGTCACTCCAATGAACTGGTTACCTTTAACCAGCATCCACATTTAACTCTCAACATCCAATGTCTCCAGCAGTGAGATCAGCTGCTTAGCTAACCAAGGAGTCTAAACGTGCTAGTCTCGACAGAATCGATGACGTCCGTGCTTATCAATTCCTCAACTAGAGATAATTTCAATACGTTCATAATTGCATATGTGTAGATGTTCACGAGTTGTGATCCAATCACAAATTCTCTCATGCTATGAATCGTATTATGGACATTCAATATTTGAGTTTAAGATCCAATCAAACACATATGGAATGTGCACTCAAATAGTGAATTGCTATTTATCCAATAAATAGGATAATCATAAGGCGATTGTCTTAGGACACCTATCAAATTTAACAAACTCCCACTTGGCCTAAGGGCAATCGCCATGGTATCAAATATCACGCGTCTCTATGTGTTCCTCAAATTTACTTTGAGGTAGAGATTAAAGGATCCGTAAGGTTCCTTTCGATGGGAATCTTCTTGAATTGTATTTCTCTTCTACTAATGATCTTTTGATCTATTACTTTCACCGAAGCAGGTGTTTGTCACCACAAAAATACCACGGAATAGCGACGGAATTGGCGATGGAATATAATTCCGTCGTGAAAGTTAGCGACGGATTTAATTTATCCGTCGCTAATCGTGAGTTTAGCAACGGAACGTTGATTCCGTCGCTAATTCCATGTCTATAGCGACGGAATTAACGTTCCGTCGCTATTTAGAGACGGAATAGAGATGGAATTAAAGATCTGTCGATATTTAGAGATAGATTAGCGACGAAATATTAATGCTGTCGCTAAAAGGGGCGATTTAAGATAAAATAAAGCCATCGAAAATTATAAACTAGCGATGAAATTTTCCGTCGCTAAAGTCGCGATTTAGGGTTCCCTGTCCTCTCTTTTTCTCCGCGCGCGCGTTTTCTTCTCTCGACGATCTCTTCCTCCCGACGATCTCTTCTCTTGTCCTGGCGATAGTTCCGACCGTGTCTCCTCCCGGCGGTGAGCCTGTCGATTTCCTCCGGCGAGCTGCTTTCTCCTCTCTCCGCTTCCCGGCGAGCTGATTTCTACTCTCTCCGCTTCCCGGCGAGCTGCTTTCTCCTCTCTCCGGCCTTCTCTCCTACCGGTGGCGAGTTCCTCGCGACTTCCTCTCGGCTAGCTATCTCTCCGGCCTTCTCTCCTACAGGCGGCATACTTCAACAGTAAACCCTTTCTGGTATTTTAGGATTGCAGCAGCCCCCATCATCCCTAATCTTGACCTTGCTCTGCTCCGCTGAGAAGAAAGCTCCTTTCTAGTATCTCCCTTCCTCCTCCGCTATCGTACGTGATGCATATTTTTTTGGTGATCATTTTCTCTATTATTAGCTATAAGTTTGTGAAGTTATTTGTTTGTTTTAATAAAATCACATTGATATATTTGATTGTTTACCTTAAATATATCATCATTATAACGACAAACAAGAGTTTGAGTCAAATTACTTTGAACTTACTCATTAAATATATCTTTACTCAATATCCATAATTTTCATGCTTAGATAGTTTACCTAAACTCTGTTAGTACTTTTACCTGTCTATGAGAGAAATCTTATCCATGCTAGTCTAACATGTTCATGGCGTGTGTGAGTTCATCATGCTATAAGATCCTAGAATTAGCTCACTTCCCTCGACCAATTTGTTGAGAGTTAGTAACCTGAGTGATTTTGCTAATTAGCTCACTTCTCATGCTTTATAACAGTAGCTTAGTCCAGATAGTGGAATTTTTTCTTGGAATGTGGTTTTGGGTAAATTTTGGTATTGATTTGGCAGGGATACTTAAAGTTTGCAGAAAGAACAATGTTGGTGCCTTTAAATTAATATTTGAAACTCAAAAGACTGTCTTTGTGCATTTGTAATAGTATCAAAATTGGTAAAAGTGCACTAGAATTATGGTAATTCCGATTGTGTAGCTTCCAAGACTCCTTTGTATCACTTTACCTCTCCCTTGGTTAGTTTTTTGTTATTGATTGCATGCATGGTCCAGCATTGTTCACATTGTTGGAAAATCTCATAACATAAGTGCGAGATGCAATAAAGGTCTGAAGCCTTACCTATCATAACATAAGTGCTTAATCACAACATCTAGGCCAATAGATATCAAAATGATGTTACGATAAAGTATTTGATGCTTTAATGCTAAGCTTCTGGTTTTATAATAGCATGGCTGGTGCTTTAATGCTAAGCTATATAGCAACACTATTTTACCTTAGTGAACTATCAGGTTTTATTGCTTCAGCATGCTTCAGAGAATACCCAGAAGAACCAGGTTTTCTTGCTCACTTCTGCCAGTAGCGTTTAAATGTTTTAGAAACGTTCACAGCGGAAATAAATAAATAATTAAAACTAATTATTACACAATACACGCATGCATAGTAGGAAATAACAGCGTACAAGGAATGGCAGGAAATTTAAATTTTTACAGAATAATAAATTATTCTAAGCGTACCTTTCCGATGACGTTTGAGCAGGATTGATATCAATCGAGCGATCCTTGTTGAAGTCCCGCCTCTATTAGTGATCCACGCTGAGCTCTCGTCTAGACGACTTCGAAAGCCACGAGTCGCGTTATCGTCTTCGGTACTAGCCGATGATCGATGACGATCGAATCGAGAGAAGCCATATTCCGAAACAACGCAACAACGTTTGTCGCGATCGTTCAGGGCTTTCTAACTATCATCGAAAATTGTATTCCCGATGTAGTTTTCGGTGGTCAACCGTTGACCGCCGATAATGAACAAATAATTGGAAACTCTCTCCAACAATGATGGAACAATCTCCGGAAACTTTGTAAGCTCCTAGGAAGCTGACATATGATTGTCAAACGCCTGAGGATGATCGAGCATGATTGGACAACTCTTCGTAAGAGTTGTCAACAATGTTTCTTCTCCAGCAACGATTATCTTCGATGAACACTTCACCGACCAACGATAGTCCTTCACAAGAGCTCCGGTGGCTAGACAATTATTTCTCGCGATTGTCTATCGTCGTGTACAGTTGCAGCCCCTGCGCCATCAGAGGGGCGGCGCTCGAATTACTCCGGCTACTCCTCACTCTCATGGACGAAAGAAATAGGACGACAGGTGACAACGGCGCCAGTCGTACACGGGAGCAAAAGGGTGCGCGACGGCGCGATCAAAAAGCTAAGGATTGCGACACTCACACCCTTTGCTAGCGATGCGGGTCTCTCCAACTAGCTGTTTCATTTCGGCATGCCGCAATCACAAAGAAGAACAACAATCAACAACATAATTAGCACAGAGAAGAAACAACACCAATCGGATCTCCTCTTCTGCTCCGGCGGTAACAACCACTAGGTGTGCTCCGGTGGCGGCGGCGACAGCACAAAGAAGAGCACCGGCGTGCTCTGGTTTCTCTCGGTCAGCAACATGGCAAGAACCGATGATAGGAAGGGAAAACCCAGCCCGGCGACGCGATCAGGGAATGCTAGGCAGCTGGTGTAGGGATCTATATGCGCGAAAAACTGATTAAACCGCATATAACGCAGTGGAAAACAGGATCCCTCCAGAAGATCCATGCGAAAAACAAACTCGTTTGACGATTCTACCTACTAAAATCGAGGTTACCTTCGATGCGTGCCCTTCGCAATCCCGACAGCAACTCTTTGCCTTCAAGGTCGTCAGATCTCAGAACGATCAGTGTGTTCGCGCCTCCACGGTATCCACACGAACACTGAGATGGAGAAGAACCAAACTGTGGTGTTAGCCACAAGAGGAGGTTCGGCCAAGAGAAGAAGAAGAGAAGAAGAGCAAGAGCAAGAGCAAGAGCATCCAACAACCTCTTCATGAAGAGCCTCTCACCCTCTTTTATAGCCCACCATGAGATATAATGGATGAAGGGGGAAATTAATATAATATTAATTCCAAAATTAATATTTTATTAATTCCCATGCATCTCATGCAAGAAGATCTTTTCCCCTTTCAATAAAGATCATGCATCTCATGCATACTAATCTTTCTCTTCTTTTAAGGAAGATCATGCAGCTTTTAATGATCATGCATCTCATGCATGATAACCATTTAATCAAATTCGAATTTGGCTTGTGTGACTTGAGTCCAACTCGAGTCTCACACAATCTGAGCTGACTTGAGTCCAACTCGAGTCCAGCTCATTCCGAATTGACACTAAGGGCTAATTTTAACAGCTGGACCCTAGGGTTTTGGTACCTCGCTTCTCCGACGGACGCTCGCGTAGCAAAGATAGGCGGCGATCTTTTGAATCTCCACCTCCTTTGCGGTGAGCAACGGCGACGGTGAGGAAGAGGCGAAAGGCTAGCGGCGGCTAAGAGTTTCCCTCTCTTCTCCCTTGGCCGACAAAGTAGGTGGCAAGGCCAGTGGAGCCATCACACCGGCGATCAGCCAGCCACAGCGTCGCGCCCTTCGACCAAAACAGCGCGGAACAGAGGATTCCTCTGTTTTTATCGCGTGGAAGGGAGAAGACATGACTCTTGTGTGGGTCGGGTGTGAACTGGAGGGATTAGGGTTTTGGGTTGAACCAATTTAGTTTAGACCGGTTATAGTAGCAAACCGGACTCAGACTTGGTTCGCTTGGTTCAATAATCAAACGACCTTCGATTTGACACAATGCTCAAACTCCGCCATTTGCCTGATGAGTCGGCGGATGTTGGGCACGTCACGACTGTCGAAAATGCGGATCTGAGCCCAGACGACACCTTTGAGATTCTCCGATGATGCAATGATAAGTAGCATTTTTTGCATATAAATTAGAGTTAGATTAGATCGGTTTGATCATATTTTATGATATAAATAGAGTTTTTGAACTGATTCTTTATCTGAATGAATTTTTGATGTTATTTTATTTTTCATTAATTTATGACATTTATCGATATTAATTTATTACAATTTATTTTTGCAGGAAATCAATTTGAAGAAAGTTAATCCTGGTTCCAATCCGATTCAACTTAAGTCAATTTGGCTTGATCAACCCAATCCAATTCAACAAAATCAGATTTCAATTTGGGTTCAGTTAAGTTTAAATCAGCTCAGTCCGACCCACTTTATCATTTGATCCAAATCCAATATACCTAGCCCAATTAAGCAACCTAGCTCAATTCCAATTGATTCGGCTTAATTAGCCCGGTTCAAGCGGCGCCGATTTAGCAACGCGTTAAAAGGCAAACGCCAGCTCACACGCAAAGGGAGGCTCGCAAGCTAGGTCACTGTAGTTTCTCCTCTTTAACGATTTTTTCCTCTGTTCTTCCCCTGCTTTCTTCGTCGTCGAGCCTCCGCCTCTTCTTCTTCCCTCGATTTCCTGATCAGAGCCGAGCAGTGCCGGCAATTCGAAGGTTGCTTCGTCACCGACCCTCTGCCCTTCCCTGCCGTCGTTCTCCGCCGCTATGTAGCGGTTGTTCCAATGAGCAAGGCGACGGTGACAGCCATTCCTCCGCATCCACAGAAGCTCCGAAGGTAGCCGGACCTGGTCTATGATTTGCAACTGGGATTCCACACCGGTCGCTGTCTGTGATTTGCAGTAGAGCACCTTGGTCGATCGCTTCGTTCTCCGTCGTCACCGGAAGGGACAAGTAAGGTTTCCTTCATTCGTTGTTTTCTGATCCTTGTCTGCGATTGTAGTAGGGCATCAGAGCTTCGGTTGAGGATTCTGAGCTCATCTTCTCCGACCACCTCTCCCGATAACCACCCCGGCGAGATCTATCTCCATCGGCGCAAAGTACTCTCCTCCGATTGCTAGTTTCATTCGGTAATGAATCAGGGAATCAACAAAACTTTAACCCTAGCTTGAATTTCCAATTTGGTTTCCATATGTTGTTAGCTTCGTTTTTAGTTATTTTTGTTTCTGTTAATCACAAACCCCTCTTTAATTACACTGTAAATATGTTTTAATCCCTAACCCTAATTCCTAACTCTCATTGCTAAACCTAATTCCTAATTCTAATCCTAACTATTAATCCTAATTTCTAACTCTAATCCTAATCTGTTCTTTGGTGGTGTTGTTCTGCTAACCTAGTGAATAAAAACCCTTAATTATTTCTTTCTGGTGGATTCTCATTTGTTGTTTGGTTTGGTTTCTGATAACTTGAAGTTGTTTGGATTTCAGTGAAATGGATGAATGTAAATGCTTGAGTTGTGAATTGAAGGTTAAGATGGTTGTCTGTTAAGTGTGCATGGATATATAGTTTGAGAAGTCGGCTTTATGATTGAGTTGTTGTTGTTAGACTTGTGCACATGAACTAAGTATTGTAGAATAAATGGAATTCATGTTTAATTGTTGAGCTTGTGTTATAAATGATACTTGTGTTGAGTTATGGTTGTTGTGGTGAATTCTTGTTGGATATGTTTAAGTTGTATAACATGATGTTGGGTTGAGTTGTGGATTTGAATAATGCTTGTGAATAAGAAGTATAGAGTGTAAAGTGTTTATAAATTATTTTGATTTAGCTGTTGTAGGGAATTGTACATGTTGAATTTATTTTGTATTGTATACTTTGTGTATCTTAGTTTGTTGTATGAAGAACATGTTGTATGTTGTACGTTAAATAAATTGTACATGTTGTATGACTTAGAATTCATGTTGTGTAGTTATGTAGTTGTATGTTGAAATAATGAATTTCATATTGTATATTAAATTTGTGTGAATAAATGGAATGTATATAATAAATTGTTGGATTTTTTATTTATGTAATGTTGTATTATGTATTGTTTGAATAATGTTGTAGTTGTGTGATGGTGTGTGTTGTATGTATGATATGTAGATAGGATGTATGATTTGATCTAATTTGTAAATGATGTATACTTAGAATTCTTTTATTAATTGTGGATTTAATTGTGAATAAATAAGTAGTAGATAGTTAGGATGAATAAAACACAATAAAATCTCGCATCAAATGTCTAGAATAACTTCCGGTCATTGAGTTCATGAGAGACGACTCGGACCTCTCTATATTATTTAGAGCGATAAATAGAAGTTTGGTTAATAAATAAATAATTAATTAATTTTGTTCGGTATGAGTGACAAAATAAATAAGAAAAAAAAATCTAAATAAAACATCCCAAAACACACCTTCATCACGCATCCGCCATGGACGACATCTCTCCGGCGAGATCGAAAAGGAGGAAGGAGATGGAAATGGAAAGTAGTCTGGAAGCGGAGTGGTTCGCTAGGGTTTAGTTTTATAAAAGATTGGTCGGCACTCTACGGGTATTTTGGGTATGAAAATTGTAATACGGTAAGTTTGTGCGTAAATTATAGGGGGGTCGGCCATGTTGAAATGTAACAACCTCAAGGCCCAAGTAATCACGCTGTTCTCGAATTGGCTATAAATATAGAGAAATGATACTTACCATGAAATTGTAGCATGAAATCGTAGCATGACACTCACATTGGCAGTGGGTCACACTGGCATGCAGTGGGACCCACTGCATGTAATTGTGAATGTCATGCTACAATTTCATGCTACGATTTCATGTTGTGTATCACCACTCGTAAATATATATTTCACTAGATTTATAACCACATCATTGGTTGCAAACTGCCAACATTTGTTGGTTGCATCTGATTTTGATTGCAACATCTGAACCATTTCCATTTGTCAGAACTCACTATATGATGGCTTCTGCCATTATCATATCATGAACAATAATTGTTTATACGGCATCTTACTGTACCACATAAATTTTTTTAATATTACCCATTTTACATTTCTAATTATATATATATATATATTAAAATATTTATTTCATTTTCATTCTACTCCTCTCTCCTTGCCCCAAAATAATTATATGACATAGTTATACTATACGAAGGCAAGGCAGGAATATATTAAGGAGAGTTGCACAAGGAGCCTCCAAAGTTGGGAATTCTATTGGCAAATTTCCTTAATTAAAAAAACCACTAATACGATGAAACAAGCTAAGCACATTTATTTTATTTTATTTTTTGGAAAGCAAACAAGCAACAACGTACAAGCGCATTTATTTATTTATTTATGCGGATGCGGAATTACAGCTAGCGGATAATTAGGAACGTAACGTCCAAGCGATCTCTGGCCTCCTCACGGATCAAGAGCTCGCATGGCCTTCCTCTTTCTGTTCGCCATGTGGATGAGGATGAGAAAAATTAACGTGGCGTCCGTTGATTGGCTGTGTCGGCCTTGCATTGTCCATCTGCCAAGAAAAACAAGTTATTAATTAAGTCCTTGGAAATTAAACGCCATCAACGTGCCACCACGAAACTTCTTACATCATGCAGAAGATCCCTTAGTCGATTCACTTGGTCCTCCTTTACACTTCTGACCTGCAAAACAATTAAGAGGTGAATTAATTTTTAAATTAAAATTTTGATCACCTTAATTAGCATATGGGGCATGCATTAGATTAATGTTGGTGCCATTACCTTTTTTATCACAGTCCAAATAACAGGCTCACTGCAAGGAGGAGTTGTCAAAGATCCAACGTATCTAAAATAACCTTCTTCGTCACCTACGCGAGGTGGGTGTATGCTTCCGACATCAACACTATTCACCACCTTCAGCTCATTCAGAGCCTCACACAACTGTGCAAATTAAGGTAATTAATCACAAAATGGAACCAAAACTTTAGATATCGTGAAGGGGAGGGAATAAGTCGAACCTTGTCCAGGAAAGGATCGGGTGTGCCGCCGTACTCAAACAACACACCGATGACTGCTATTTCTGAGGTTGAATCTGTAGTGTGAACCATGTGAAGCTCCAAAGGGTACCTATCGATCGACAATATCTCAATGAAGTGTATATATATTAATTTCATCAAAGAAGAAATTAAAACAGGTTTAATTTATTAACCTTTTGCCAAAGAGCTCATGCTCAGAAGGTGCGTGCCAATGGCACTGCCTGAGATGAAAGAACTTGTCATGTAGAAGAAGATGGCCGGGCGATTGCGTCCAACTAACCTGAAAAAAAAAGTCCAACAATTTCAAAAACTAGCACAATCTTTTAAAATTTATGATAGATTGAAGAAAATGTTTTTTAAAAAAAATCAAGTTTTCTTTTTCTTACCCTGATTTCATGCCCCTCGTAATTCAACAGAAGTGCAGGGGCGTGAGTGTAATAAGTGTCCAATCTGCTCAAGTGTGTGTTGTAGTAGATGTTGCTGGGTTTGATACTTATGGGCGATTGCATCCCTTCAGGACTGGCAGTACACTTTGCCCATGAAGGATAATTCAGCGTACCCCAATTTTGAGGTCCAAGAGGACTACATGGATCATAGCTAAACTCCGAACTGGCTTCTGAATGACATCGATTTATAATTAATACAACAAATGAGTTAACCAAGTTGTAGAATTAGATGATTCTTATGATAAAATACTACAGCTCTTTAGATTTTCCTAAAATTGTTGAGAAATAGTTCATAAATGAATTTAGGGGTATTTTAGAATTGATGCTCACCAAAACCAGCTGCTTTTGATGCCGATGTATTTGATTGAAGAAAGAAGAGAGCAAGCAAAGATAGGAATAGCAGTATCTGATTCCCCATGCTTTTAGCTTAGTGATTGGGAATTTGCAATGCTCTGTTTAAATAGAGGAACAGGAGAGCTATACTTTCATTTATTAATTATGAACCATGCGAAACATGTTATAATCATTACAAATCTGCACTAGTTGCCACCTATCATTTGGTACATGGCCAAGTCATGTAGGGCCCTAAACAAGTTAAGTTGAATCAAACTTTGGAGTGTTCAAGGTTTTTAATAAGGTAATCAAATCAAGTTAAATCGAGCTTAAAATAAATCAAGCTATTCAAATGATTGTTCAAGTTTGGTTTGATTTATTTGTTATGAGCTTGAGTTTATTTCGTTTAGATGTTATTGAACACTCAATTCAAACTTATTTGATTGTTTGAAATTTTATTTGTTTGATTGGTTATTGTGTTTAATAATTCAAATTTATTTGTTTATTTAATTTTTTTAAAATTTATTTAACATATGAACATACATTATTTACAAATATTATTCATGAATATTATTCATGAATGTTATTTACGAATACTAATAAATTAAATATATGTGTTTGTTTACTTTAACAAATTATTAAAATTTATTTATATAATTAATTTTATGTATTGAATAAATATAAATAAATTTTTATCAAGTTGAATATCAAATATGTCTATTATTCGGTTCGGAGAGCTACGTGCCAGTTGTGAATATTATATATGAACCATGCAAAACATGTTATATTCATTACAAATCAGCAAAAGTTGTCACCTATACTATAATATGGTAGATGGTGAAGTCATGTTTGACTTCTCATTTGTCATGATCGAATTTTATGCATGTTTATCTACTGCGAATTTTGTGCCTCAAGCAATTAATTAAATAGCCACCGCCAAGTTTGAATTAGCAGCCGGAGTTTGTCCTCACGAATTAATATATTAATGTTGAAGAAGATGTGGATTAAAGTATTCACATTGTTAATGAACTAGCTCGGGGTCCGAGGTATATATAAAGCTAATCCGTAAATTAATATTTTTGCTCAATTATAACTTAAAATATTCAAATGATTGGGATTTATTTGGATTTGTGTGTGTGTGTGTTTTTTTTTTTTTGTTGTTGTTTCTCTTTCTCTTCTCTATTTAATCCTTTCTCTCTCTTATTTATCATATCTTCACCGAAGTTGCCTTCGACGTTAAATTGTCACTTGTCTTCCTTTAATAAATAAGGTAGAATTTATGTGTGTATGATTTAAATTATTATATATAATTTTAGTTATGTGATTATCAAATAATTACATAATTAAGATTATAAAATATAAAATATAATCTAATATTATTTGATTCAATTTATCTATTTGAAACGAATAAAACATAACTAATTTAATATTTATTATATTATATTTAATTCAAATAAATTAAATTAAACTAATAATATTAATAACATTAATAATGATAATAAATTAATAATATATCAAAAATAAATATAATTTATTTATAAATTTTTAAAATTTAAAATAAATTTATATATTTGTAATAATATAATTTATTAAAATAATTATTTTAAATTAATAAACATCATTTATTAATTTTATTTTTTAAAATTTAACATAAATTTATATATTTTAATAAAATAATATATTAAAATAATTATTCTAATAAAATAATTTATTAAATTGATAAATATAATTCATTAATATTATTTTTTAAAATTTAAAATAAATTATTTCTTTTAAATTTATAAATTTTTAAATAATTAACTCAATTTCAATTAGATTTCACAATACATTTCAATTAATTCAGTTTTAAAATCGAAAAATAATCATGGAAAAAAATTTCGTTAACCTCTAGAATTATAGAAAGACTTAGGCTGCCAAAGTAATTATATTTCCGAGTTATAACTCATTTGTTGCTGTAGCAGTGAAATTGTATTACTTGGGAATCAACTATAATCTGAACCAAATAAAGTTATGGTTGATAACTTTGAACATATAATAGTTTTACATGATCGATCTCTATTTATGAAAGATAAATTAAAAAAACTATAATTAACTTAAATCAATTAAATCAAAATTAAATAAATTAAAAAATTTAAATTAATTGACTGAATTTTATTATGAAAATCAAATTAATAAAAAAAATAATTAATTCGATCAATCGTGATGTTGCCTATCAGTTTATTGATGATGGACATCCGCTAATTGTTGACAATCGAGTTACAAATTAAAATTTTATTTTTTAAAAAAATATTAGTCCAACAACATCAGTCAATTGGATCGTTTTAACATATTTTTGAATATAGAAATCGATACCGAATAAATTATAACAATTATTTTTAAAAAATTAAAAATTTAAATAAATCGAACTATATTTTCGAATTCAATTGATTAATTTGATTTAATTAATTTTTTTATCATTCCACCACATGACAGGAAGAAAGAGAGACATTGCGTGCCGGATAGTATTACCCCGGGACATAATTGAGTTGGTTACGATGCAGCAGAGTTACAGAAAAGAGAGATATCGCGCGGATGGAGAATTAAAAAGACAAAGCGAAAGAAACGTAAGAAAAAAAAGATTCCTCTATTTGGTTCACTAAAAAAGAAAGAACGAATAATTAAACAAAATAATTATAAATAATTGTTGATTCAAAAAAAAAACATGATAAGTACTTAAAAATCTTGATCTTGCCTTTAATAGTTTTATCTATTAGGCCTCTTTAGTGATTTGAGTTTTCCGATGATCTTTGTTGTCGGGTCTATTAAGTCCCAACTACAATTACAATATATCCCAAATAGTCAACAAGTAAATTGGCTTTTTACGCTGCCAAAAATTTAAGCTCATCTAGTTCCTTCTCTTCCTTAAATATTAGTCTGTGATGAATTTTGATGGTTGACATAATTAATTTGTGATAGACGAGATACTCAAGTGTGCAATTTAACTTGATTCTAAAGATTGATAAGTTTTTTAGCCATGAAAAATCCACCTTAAAAATTAAATATATTTATATAATTTAGATAAAATGAATTATAATGTATGTGATGTTTCTAATAGAGAAGAAAGTTATTTAAAGAGTCGAACCACATAATAATATATAATTAAAATTTTATTCCACTAAATAAAATTGACTATATAAATCGTCTTACATCATTAGACTTGATCACCTATCATATTCATATTTATTTTTAAATAAATTTTATTCTATTTTATCATTGCTAACTAAGTTTTTTTTCTTATTTTTTTCTTTATTTTATCCTATTAGGTCTCATTCTTTGTGATACTCTCACATTATTTAATTGTGATATTTATTGGATGCTTAAGTATGTCTCTATATCATCTTAAATATCTCGTTTGAAGTTTTTCTTAATAGATGCAATTCTAAATTTCTTTCTAATGTTTTTATTTTTTATTTTATCCATCCTCATATATTCATACATTCATCTTAACATCTTTATCTTTACGACTCTTATCTTTTGCTTATGTATTTATTTCATTGTCTAACATCCAACTTAATATAATATAAAGATTCTAATCATCATAATATATATATATATATATATTTTAGAGGTACTTTATAAACGCCTCTTCCATTTCAAGCATTCAATTTATATCCTATATAAATCATCTTATTAACCCCTCTATCCTTCTTAAAAAATGATTCTAGATACTTAAAACTCTTAGTTACGTAACTTTTCATCTCCTAACTTAATATATCTTTATTCTACTAAGTCTAAATTTTTTTATTTCTAGTGATTTCTAGTAAGATTCGAGTTTAACATTTACTCTTTAATGTGTCTCATCGATTAAAATAATATCATTTACAAATAACATACATTATGATAACGTGACTTGGATATGTCTAATGAGTTCATCCATAACTAGTGTAAAAAAATATGGACTTAGAGCTGATTTTTAATATAACTCTATCTTGATAGAAAATACTTTAGTTAATCCCTTTGGAATCTTCACTCTTGTTATTACATCCTCAAACATATTCTTAATTATTTCAATATATCTAATACTAATACTATTTTTTCTAAACATTTTTCATAATTTCTTTCTATGTCAATAAATACCAGATGTAAATCTTATATAATATACCTTTCCAGGGCATCCCCTGAGAGATCGACATGTGACAATATGATAATCCCTAATTTCCAAGATCGAATCCCAACAGTCGGACACTGGCGTCTCTGATCTCCCTTCTCCAAGCTCCTGTTTGAGGTGATATTTTTGCTTCCTTTATTTTTATTTTCTTTTTTTCTATATTTGTGGTTTGCATTGTTGCACGACTTTTTATCTTGTTTGTTTGTAGAGTTTGACCAATTAGTGTTTTTTGATTGAGATCTAGAGTCATGTTGTTGCATTTTTTATTTGATTCTGAAATTAATATCGTTGGTATTTTAAGTGTGAATTGTGAAGTCTTATTTTTTTATGTAGGATTTTGTATTCAAATATTATTTAAGATTTACTAAGCTCTCAATCTGATAATCTCATGAATATAACATATTATAGCATTTATTCATTATCCAATTCTCTCTTTACATGACTTTAGAAATTAAAAAAGTTAAGTTGAAATTTTTTTAATTGAGATCCAGTCCTAATACAAAAAAATAAAGTTCTCATTTCTATTATTGAGGTGTTGATGCATTATAATTGTGAAATATAATTTTTAAAAATTATTATGTATAGTTGTGAAGTAAATATAAACTTTGGGAGTTATAAAAAATTTTGTTTGTTATTGTTATGAATTGTTAGAAAAAAATAGTCATTAAATTAGGAGATTATGTTTTAAAATATTATGTTAATGATAAGTTAGGTTGTCACGCCCCGAGAGACGGCCGTCCGAAAAATTTCAGCAGTATCTCTCTAGTAACAATTCAACTTTCTTGAGTACATATCAAAATAGATGCCTACACGGCCGAAACAACAATACAATACATGTAATTAACTACTAAATTACATGGATAAAGGCCCATACGACCACAACAACACATACAACTCAGCATAAACTACAAACACCACTACAACCATGAAAAACCGACCACAATTACATAAAAACTCAACATATACCAAAATCTACAACAATGAAGCAGAAACATAACGATAACATCCACGATGAAATCCATATAACATATACAACTCAAAATCCAAATCTATACAATGTAAAATCACAAAAATCAAAATCCTCCTCCAGCGGTGAGATGGCATAATCCGGCAGATCTCCTCTGGCATCAGTAGTAATCTTCTATCTATTACCTGGGGAGATAAAAAAACCTCAGGGTCTGAGTGGTGAGTACAAAATACTCAGTGGATAATCAAGATAAACAGTGTATGCTTAAAAGTAAACATGTTAGAGCAAAGATATACAAGGAACAACAAAATAACCAATTAAAAGTGAATGAACTACCATAATATGAATGAAATGAATGATAATGTCACACAAATGCATCAACCATGAATCAACCAAGTATACATCCAAATGCAGCATTTATATACGATCTATTGCATATATAATGCACATAATGCAAGCATATGCATGATGCAACTGTCACACTCGTCCCAGTCAAGTATATATGATGCTAGGGGTGTCCGACATCACACTGCCATCAATTCAGCCCTACAACAAAGCAGCCTAGTGGCAAAATAGTAGGTAGCCATGTATAGCTACATATATCCTATGACCAACGTCTGTCCTTCATACTCGTCCTCAAGTATCACTTCCATACTCTTTGAATACCTCTACGAGTATCACTTCCATACTTTGAGTGCCACCACTCCACGGTGACAATGACACAAGATATTGACTCGCCAGTGTACAGGCTATACAACCATCATCCCAAGATGGAAATAGGGTCATCCTAACCACCTATTCTACAACTTGCCATTACAGGCCAACTATTGATGATGATAGACCCACAACATTGGGGATTACAATCGGACGTCACAATGCATCATGATGTTATGATCAAGTCAACAATAACCAAGAGCAACATGCATAGATAATAGATCTTAATTAATCACGTAGATAACAAAAGGTTAATACAAGAAACTGTATAGTTATTCATAAGATCAACCGAATTAAGGACAAGGAAGGAAGAAATAAGAATATAATAAAGATATCTAGATAACAATGAACAGGATTATGATGAAGGTATCAAATCAACTACAAAGGAAATATAACATGCACTAGGAAAGAAAACATCCTGTATTGATCAAGTGTAGGGATTACCCACCTGATTGACGAATTGTCGCAATAAAAATCCTAATAAAATTCTCCGTGTATAGCAGGATCAATAAATCAAGGTCCTCTAAAATAAAACATTTTCTAAATATAATATTTTATTTACTTTCCCTCAAAAAAAACCCCTAGTCGATTCTAAAGTTAATACAACCCAATTAAACTCCAATTAACCCAAGTTAGCCTAAACCAGATCAAATATGATCAACACAGGCCAATCCAATCGATCCACAGATTTAGCACTAACTTACCCAATTAAATTAATTCAACATTACTCGATTAATTTAATTTAAGCTAACCTCATTCCAAATTAACCTCATCCAATTAACCCAAGTTAATTTAACTCCAGTTAACCCTATTTAACCAATTAATCTAATCTATTCTCACCCAACCGGATTAAGAGTTAATCCTAACCCAAATCAACTCATCCTTATTTTGTCATAATCTTAACAGAATTCTAGACCTGACCCATTATCCTAAATGAGCTTGATTAATTTGGGCTTCAATCCACTTAATTTGGCTCAATTAAAACTCAGCCTTTAATTGATTAATCCTAACTCTAAAATTTTTGATATCTTACATAGGTTAAATAACAATATTGAGGCACGACCACCACCTTTATATTAAAAAAAAAACTAGATCTAATATTATAATTGACAGTAAGAAAAACTATATATATTACCCTAAAAAAATTCAACCTTTTCTCTCTCTTATAAAATGGAAAAAATCCTATTCCTATCTCATTCACCACCTTGTCGTCGTCATCGCCTCATTGTTGTTGTTGCCTCACCATCACCGCTTCCAAATTGCAGAAACTCTCCAGAGACTGACATGCCACAGTTTGATAATCCCTAATCTCCAAGCTCGAATCCTAGCAGTCCAACACTGATAGTGATCTCCCTTTGTTAGCAGTTTCGGCAGTTTCAGTAACTGCCCACGCACCCCACTTCGGCACTCGACTTTGGCACTTCGTGGAGCCGTGGAGTCGCAGGCCTCTCCCTATAAAAGGGAGAGGAAGTCTCTGTGCAAGAGTGTGCTTTTTCAGAGAAGGGAGAAGTGTGATTGCGTCCAAGTAAATCAAAGAGAGAAGCTGCCGGTGAGAGGAAGGAGAACACTGAAAGGTAGGGGATTTGGTTTGTGGAACCGTGAAGGGTCTTCCGTTCGTGATTACTCTTCTGACAGAAGTAGTCGCTGCCGCCGGAGCCGCTGCCGCCGGAGCCAGAGTCGAGGCACACTTCAATAGGTAATTCTAATAATGGTATCAGAGCCATATGTTAGAGTATTTACCTGTTCTGTTCGGCCGTCGCAACAACAGCGCAAAGGTGTTGTTTGTATTTTTTTTCTTTCGATCTGCGCTTCGAGTCTGCGTGGAACTCGATCTGTTTGGGTTTTGACGCGGGAGGCTTCGCCTTTGGGGTAGCTGGCGTTGGTGGGGCTGGCGCCGGCGGAGCAGGCGCTGGCAAGGGGCTGGCGCCGGAGAAGTTGATAAGGGGCAGTGACACTGTGCTTCGTGCATAGGAAGAAAAGAAATAGGGCAGAAGGTCGAAAAAAAATGGGAATGAACAGGAGAAAGAAAAAGGTTCGGCGGCGGAAGAATATTAAGTTTTTTTTTCCATTTTCTATTAAAAAAACTTAATATTCCTAAATTTATGTTTTAATTGGGCTGGAAAACAACAGTTAATTGGGCCAAATAATGATTTGTTGTTTAATTGAATCGGCCCAAAATAAAAAAATGGAGATGGGAGTGTTAATGTAGGGAATCAAACAATTGATTTCCCGATTACAAACAAAGATACAAACCAATCATTTTATATATATATATATATATATATATATTAATTTTAGAAGTACTTTATGATCATGAAGGGCATAAAATGTCTCTTCCATTTCAACCATTCAATTTATATCCTATGTAAATCATCTTATTAACCCCTTTATCCTTCTTAAAAAATGATTCTAGATACTTAAAACTCTTAGGTAACTTTTCATCTCCTAACTTAGTATATCTTTATTCTACTAAGTCTAAAACTTTTTATTTCTAGTAATTTCTAATAAGATTCAAGTTTAAGTAACATTTACTCTTTAATATGTCTCATCGATTAAAATAATATCATTTATAAATAACATACATTATGATAACGTGACTTGGATATGTCTAATGAGTTCATCTATGACTAGTGTAAAAAAATATAGACTTAAAGCTGATTTTTAATATAACTCTATCTTGATAGGAAATACTTTAGTTAATCCCTTTGGAATCTTTACTCTTGTTATTACATCCTCAAACATATTCTTAATTATTTCAATATACGTAATGCTAATACTATTTTTTTTAAACTTTTTTCATAATTTCTTTCTATGTCAATGAATACCAGATGTAAATCTTATATAATATACCTTTCCAAGGCATCCCTTGAGAGATCGACATGCGACAATCCGGTAATCCCTAATCTCCAAGATCGAATCCTAGCTACAGTCGAACACTGACGTCTTTGATCTCCCTTCTCCAAGCTCCTGTTTGAGGTGATATTTTTGCTTCCTTTATTTTTATTTTGTGGTTTGCACTTTTTTTACCTTATTTGTTTGTGGTTTGCAATTGATATTTTTGGCATGACTTTTTGCCTTATTTGTTTGTAGAGTTTGACCGACTACTATTGATGTTTTTTGATTGAGATCTAGAGTTAAGATGTTGTTGCATTTTTTATTTGATTATGAAATTAAAATCATTGGTATTTTAAGTGTGAATTGTGAAGTCTTGTTTTTTTATGTAGGATTTTGTATTTAAATATTATTTAAGATTTACTAAGCTCTCAATATGATAATCTCATGAATAAATAAAGCATTTATTCATTATCCAGTTCTCTCTTTTACATGACTTTAGAAATTAAAAAAGTTAAGTTGAAATTTTTTTAATTGAGATCCTATCCTAAGTACACAAAAAAAAATAAAGTTCTGATTTTCTATTTAGTGAGGTGTTGATGCATTATAATTGTGAAATATAATTTTTAAAAATTATTATGTGTAGTTGTGAAATAAAATATAAAGTTTGAGACTTTTAAAAAATTTTGTTTGCTATTGTTCTGAATTGTTGGAAAAAATAGTCATTAAATTAGGAGATTATGTTTTAAAATATTATGTTAATGATAAGTTAGGTTGTCACGACCCGAGAGACAGCCGTCTGAAAAATTTCGGCAGCATCTTCCATATAACAATTCAACTTTCCTAAGTACATATCAACATAGAGGCCTACACGGCCGAAACAACAATACAATATATGTAATTAACTACTAAACTATATGGATAAAAGCCCACACAGCCATAACAACATATACAACTCAGCATAAACTACAAACACCACTACAACCATGAAAAATCGACCACGATTACATAAAAACTCAACGTATACTAAAATCTTCAACAATGCAGCGGAAACATAACGATAACATCCACGATAAAATCCATATAATAGATACAACTCAAAATCCAAATCTATACAATGTAAAACCACAAAAATCAAAATCCTCCTCCAGCGGTGAGATGGCATAATCTGGTAGATCTCCTCTGACATCAGCAGTAATCTTCTATCTATTACCTGGGGAGATAAAAAAACCTCAGGGTCTGGGTGGTGAGTACAAAATACTCAGTGGATAATTAAGATTGATAGTGCATGCTTAAAAGTAAACATGTTAGAGCAGAGATATACAAGGAACAACAAAATAACCAATTAACAGTGAACGAACTACCATAATATGAATGACATGAATGATAATGGCACACAAATATACATCAACCATGAATCAACCAAGTATACATCCAAATGTAGCATCTATATACAGTCCATTGCCTATATAATGCACATAATACAAGCATATGCATAATGCAACTGCCACACTCGTTCTAGTTACGTATATATGACGCTGGAGGTATTCGACATCACATTGCCATCAATGTAGCCCTATAATAAAGTAGCCTGGTGGCAAAATAGTAGATAGCCATGAATAGTTATATACATCCTATGACCAATGTCTGTCCTTCATACTCGTCCTCAAGTATCACTTCCATACTCTCTGAGTACCTCTACGAGTATCACTTTCATACTCTGAGTGCCACCACTCCACGGTAACGAGCACATAAGACATTGACTCGGCTGCGTACAAGTCATACAACCATCATCTCAAGATGGAAATAGGGTCATTCTAACAACCTATTCTACAATTTGCCATTACAGACCAACTATTGATGACGATAGACCCACAACATTGGGGATTACAATCGTTATCATGCATCATGATGTTATGATCAAGTGAACAATAACCAAGAGTAACATGCATAGATGATAGATCTTAATTAATCACGTATATAACCAAAGGTTCATACAAGAAACTGTATAGTTGTTCATAATGTCAACCGAATTAAGGACAAGCAAGGAAGAAACAAGAATATAATAAAGATATCCAGATAACAATGAATAGGATTATGATGAAGGTATCAAATCAACTACAAAGGAAATATAACATGCACTGGGAAAGAAAACATCCTGTATTGACTAAGTACAGGGATTACCCACCTGATTGATGAATCATCATAATAAAAACCCTAATAAAATCCTCCATGTATAGTAGGATCAACAAATCAAGATCCTGCAAAATAAAACATCTTCTAAATATAATATTTTATTTACTTTCCTTCAAAGAAAAACCCCTAGTTGATTCTAAAGTTAATACAACCCAATTAAACTTCAATTAACTCAAGTTAGCCTAAACCAGATCAAATAGGATCAACACAGGCCAATCCAACCGATCCACAGATTTAGCATTAACTTACCTAATTAAATTAATTCAACATTACTCGGTTAATTTAATTTAAGCTAACCTCAATTCCAAATTAACCTCATCCGATTAATCCAAGTTAATTTAACTCTAGTTAACCCTATTTAACAAATTAATCTAATCTATTCTCACCCAACCGGATTAAGAGTTAACCCTAACCCAAATCAACTCATCCTTTATTTTGTCATAATCTTAACCTAATTCTAGACCCGACCCATTATCCTAAATGGGCTTGATTAATTTGAGCTTCAATCCACTTAATTTGGCCCAATTAAAATCAGCCTTTAATTGATTAATCCTACCTTTAAAATTTCTGGTATGGTTAAATAATAATATTGAGGTGCGACCACCACCTTCATATTTTAAAAAAAAAACTAGATCTAATATTATAATCAACGGTAAGAAAAACTATATATATTACCCTAAAAAATTCAACCTTTTCTCTCTCTTGTAAAAAGGAAAAAATCCTATTCCTATCTCATCCGCCACCTCGTCGTCGTCATCGCCATCGTGTTGTTGTTGTTGCCTCACCATCACCGCTTCCAAATTGCAAAAACTCTCCAAAAGACTGACATGCCACAATTTGATAATCCCTAATCTCCAATCTCAAATCTACCAGTCTGACACTGACAGTCCAATCTCCCTTCTCCAAGCTCCTATTTGAAGTGATATTTTTGCTTTCTTTATTTTTATTTTTCTTTCTTTTCTATATTTGTTGTTTGCACTATTGCATGACCTTTTGGCTTGATTTGTTTGTAGAGTTTGACCAATTGGTATTTTCTGATGGAGATCTAGAGTTATGTTGTTGTATTTTTTATTTGATTCTGAAATTAATATCATTGGTATTTTAAGTGTGAATTGTGAAGTCTTATTTTTTTATGTATGATTTTGTATTCAAATATCATTTAAGACTAAGCCCTCAATCTTGATAATCTCATGTATATAATATATTTTAGCTTTTATTCATTATCCAGTTCTCTCTTTTACATGATTTTAGAAATTAGAAAAGTTAACTAACACAAAAAATAAAGTTTTGATTTTCTATTTTGTGAGGTGTTGATGCATTATAATTATGAAATATAATTATTAAAAATTATTGTGTGTAGTTGTGAAGTAAATGTAAAGTTTGGGACTTATAAAAAAATTTATTTGCTATTTGTTTTTGAATTGTTAGAAAAAAATTGTCATTAAATTAGGAGATTATGTTTTAAAATATTATGTTAATGATAAATTAGGTTAAATAGCAATGTTGAGGTGTGACCACCACTCTCGTATTTAAAAAAAACTATATGCAATATTATAATCGATGGTAAAAATACTATATATATTACACTAAAAAAATCCAGCCTTTTCTCTCTCTTGTAAAATGGAAAAAAATCCTATTCATATCTCATCCGCCACCTTGCGTCATCGCCTCGTTGTTGTCATAGCCTCGCTGTCGTCGATTCACCATCACCGCCTCTGAATTGCAGAAACTCTCCCAAGAGATCGACATGCGACAGTTTGATAATCCTTGATCTCCAAGCTTGAATCCCACCAGTCCAACACTGACAATTTTTGATCTCCCTCCTCCAAGCTCCTATTTGAAGTGATATTTTTGCTTTCTTTATTTTTATTTTTCTTTCTTTTCTATATTTGTGGTTTGCACTATTACACGACCTTTTGCCTTGTTTGTTTATAGAGTTTGACCAATTGGTGTTTTTTGATTGAGATATAGAGTTATATTGTAGCATTTTTTTATTTGATTTTGAAATTAATATGGCTAGTATTTTAAGTGTGAACTATGAAATCTTATTTTTTTATGTAGGATTTTGTATTCAAATATCATTTAAGATTTACTAAGCCCTTAATCTAATAATCTCATGAATATAGCATATTTTAGCATTTATTCATTATCCAATTCTCTTTTTTACATGACTTTAGAAATTAGAAAAGTTAAGTTCTGATTTTTTAATTGAGATCTAGTCCTAACACAAAAAAAAATTCTAATTTTTTATTTTGTAAGGTGTTGATGCATTATAATTTTGAAATAGAATTTTCAAAATTATTGTGTAGTTGTAAAGTAAAATGTAAAGTTTGAGACTTTTAGAAAATTTTATTTGCTATTTGTTTCTAAATTATTGCAAAAAATAGTCATTAGATTAGGAGATTATGTTTTTAAATATTATGTTAATGATAAATTAGATTAAATAACAATGTTGAGGTATTTTAAGAAGATACAAGATAAACCTACTTTAAATAGCGCATCTCCCCCTCTACAATCTCCTCCTCCTCTACCTCCTCCACCACCTCCATGTTGACTTGAATGAGTATCATAGTGATCTTGGGTTGAGAAAGAATATCCTCGTGTATAATGTGAATGAAAGAGATATTATTTGATGTTACTATTTGCAAAAAGATCCGTTTCAGCCTAAACATGACATTCTTGTCCAAAAGAGAAACGAAGATTTTGAGCTATATGGTTCAGTAATCATCCTAATTGGCTAGAGTACAACATTACAAAAGATGCAACTTTCTATCTTTATTATTATTTATTCAAAGTTGATCATGGTGGTCAAGGTGGTGGTGATTCTTTTGTTATTGAGGGATTTAAAAATTGGAGAAAGAAAGAAAAATTTGATGAACATGTTGGAAATTAGAGCAGCATTCACAATACATGTAAGCGACACTACTGCCTTATCACTTAGGAGTGCTATTGATTCTTTATTGTGCCAACATGGGTTATATACATCTAATTTGTGGGGGTAAGGATACGATGGATCTAACAATATGAGAGAAGAATTCAATGGCTTAAAAAGCTTAATTATGATGGAGAACAAGTCTACTTATTATGTTCATTGTTTTCCTCATCAACTACAACTTACATTTGTAGCTATTGTTGAAAATCACATGAGGATTTCTACTTTTTTTGATGTGGTTGCATAGTTAAATAATATTGTTGGAGCATTATGCAAGCAAAGAGACATACTTCGTGAGAAATAATTTGAAAAAGTTATTGAAAGAATTTACAATGGTGATATCTCCATTAGACGAGGTATGAATTAAGAGAAGACATTGAAAAGAGCTAGAAGTACACATTGGAGTTCACATTATAATGCATTATTGAGTTTGATATACTTGTATCATTCAGTTATTGATGTCCTTTTAATTGTCGAAGAGAAGGGAAAAGATCACAAGCAAAGGGCGCAAAAAAATAATCTGTTAGAATTGATGGGAAAATATGAATTCATATTTTAGATGCACTTAATGAAGAATATTGAGTCACAAATGATTTGTCACAAGCTTTGTAAAGAAAATATCAAGACATTGTAAATGCCATGATTCTTGTAAGATCAAGCAAACATCAACGGCAAACCATGAGAGATGATGGTTGGGATTAGCTACTAAATGAAGTTTCTTTATTTTGTGTTACATAAGAGATCATAGTCACCCCACATATGGAAGACTTGTTCACCTTTCATGGGAGAGCACGACGAAATATTGAAGGAAGAACAAATCTTCACTATTATTGGGTTGAAACATTTTATGAAGTGATAGATTTGCAACTTCAAGAGTTGAATAGTTGCTTTAATGAGGTGAACACATAGTTGTTATGTATGCCTTGTCTTGATCCATCAAATTCAATATCTACTTATGATAAGAGAAAATTACTTCAGTTTGCTCAATTTTATCCTTGTGATTTTTCCTTGATAGAGTTAATGCAACTTGAACACCAACTTGATAACTTTATTTTTGACATATGAAGTAGCAGTCAATTCTCTGAGGTTGTGGGGATTAGTGATCTTGCTAAAAGGATGGTTCAATTGAAAAAACATTGATTGTATCCTTTGGTATATTTACTATTAAAGTTAGTATTGCGATTATCTATTGCAACTGCAACGATAGAGAGAGTATTTTCATCAATGAAAGTAATCAAAACCTCACTTCATAATCGGTTGGGAGATAATATGGTAAATAATTGTTTGGTATAATCTATTGATCGAGATGTGTTTGATATAGTTGATAAAGAAGCTATTATTCAATATTTTCAAAGCATGAAATCTTGAAAACTGTTATTGTAAAAATATTTGAAGTTAATATATGACTTTTATTATACATTTTATGTTGTATTAAAATTTTAATTTATTAATTCTCCTACCTTGATTAAAAATCCTGGGGATGCCACTAGACCTTTTGGGTATAAATTCAAATTGATTTTCGATCATCTTAGTCTCTTTTCTTAAATTTTTTATCTCTTTTTTTTTTAAATTTCATGATATGACTCATTTATTGGTGCAATCAACCTTAGGTCAAGGTTGACTAAGTTAACTAAGCTCAATTTAACTCAAGTTATATTGATAAAATAAAATGGAGGAAAAGATTCGTCTTGCAAAGACGAATCCAACAAAACTGGTGTGGATCAAATTGGAGGACGTTAGGTCACCGAACCAAGCGAACCAACAACAAATATAGTTTGCTACAGTAAATAAGCCTGAACCCGGTTCAAGTGAACCGAGCTTCTTTCGTTTCATTCCGGCCTGATCCACGCGACCCAAACTAAACCAATCGTCGGGACTTCGTCTCCCTCGCGCGAAGACCGCGTCCCTACCGGCCGAACTTCTCGCGCCGACAAGAGCTATAAGATGAGGGTCGAGGCTGAAACCTAGGGACGGAACTCCTCAGCCTGGCCGCGCCGCGTTTACCCTCGCGATCACCTTCACCGAAACCCTCTGTCGCCGCTGCGTGGAGCCCGTGCCTACAACCGCCCGAACCAGCGCCCTCTGCTCAGCGCCCTGCCCTCGAGCGCCGCTGCACAGCCGCTTCTTCCCCTGCCGTCGCTGCTCGCGTGGAAAAGAAGCCACTCCACCACCACCGTCGCGCCTCCTCTCCCTCGCGCCCCTTCTGCTGCAGATCTGTCGACGACGCTGCAACGTCGCTACTTCCCTCGCCTAGCTGACGCCGTCGCTCAAACACCGACCGAAGTCACCACCGCGTGGAGAAGCTGCCTTGTTCCGCGACTGCTGCCTCCACCTCCAGCTGCCGAAGCCCCAAACCGAAGCTAGGGATTTGGGTTAAGCAAGGTCTCTAGGGTTTTCTAAAGAAGAAGAAGAAGGGGTGGCGCCGAGGCTGGATTTAGGGTTTAAGAGGAACGGATCTTGGAGGTAAGTTGTTGATTCGGTTAAGCAGTTCTTGTTTAGCAATTAGCAATGAATCTTGTAAATGTAGTTTGGATTTAGGGTATTAGTTAGTTTGACATTTAGTTAATCATTGATTAATCAGATTAAGATGGGATGCAAGCCTAGTTTGATGAGATTATGGAAGTTTTGGGATTTAGGTTTGATCTTGATTAGGAATTGAGTAAGTTATGCTATGGATTAATTAAGAATTAATTAATGAGGGTTCATGTGTAATTAACAAAGAGATCTAAGTTAATTAGGTGAACAATTAGAGACTAAGTTATAAGTTCAGTAGAATATTATATTTAGCATTGTCGTATCTGTAATTTACAGGATTATAACTTGTTGGTCCTGAGATACACAGAGCTTGAGTACTTCTAGGGATTCTGTTGTTGACGGTCGTCTAATTCAGGTGGGTAATCTCTGTATCTGGTCAATACAGATCTATTCTCTTTTCACTCCATATTTTCCTTTTCTATTGTTGTTGATTAGGCTATTGATCACATTCCTACATCTGTTTGTGTGTACTTCTGTGCTTGGTCAATATGGGTTCTTCTTTCATAGTGCATGATTATCTGATTGATATCTCTACTATAGTCATTGTTTGATTCATGACTTGATACTTGCCTTTTGACCTTAATATGATCCTGCTACCATCAATACAGTTTCCTTAAGTGTTGTTTATCTATGTTGAATTTATCATGATTGATATTGCACATACCTTGATGTGGTGGTAGTTAGCGGTTGAACTATGCAAATAACATGTTGTTGTTGTTACTCTCACTGCACAGGTTGAGTGAGAGCATTATAGCACTGCACAGGTTGGGTGCTACCTCACTGCACAGGTTGAGTGAGAGCATTATAGCACTGCACAGGTTGAGTGCTACCTCACTGCACAGGTTGAGTGAGAACATTATAGCACTGCACAAGTTGAGTGCTACCAGGACTAACTAGATAGCTCTGACTATGCATGCATTTAGTGTTGGTTACTGCATTTATAGCTGGTACATTTGTTATTATATGATTATGCACTTGTTATATAACTGCTGCATTTGTATGACATACATGATGGTTATATTGGCCTTGCTCCTGTAGTATCATGTTGGACTATATACCTTTGGATATCTATGTTTATATTCTTTGATACCTTATCATATTGTGCACTTTTATCTAGTACCCACTGAGCATATCTGATACTCACCGCCCAGACCCTGGGGTTTTTCTGTCTCCCCAGGTAGCAGATAGGTACGTGGAACTTGGAGATTGGCTGACTGCTTCCATCTCACACTCGAAGGTTACTAGGTTTTGGGTTACTCATTTTTCTTGGCTTTACAATGTTTCCATTATGTGGATTTTCGATTTTATTTTGATATTGTGCATGTGATAGTAGTGTTGTGGCCATGTGGGCTTTGTATTATGACTGTTGTGCATTTGTGTGATGGTTAAAGGACGTGTAGTCCTTATTCCAGCCGCATGTGGCTGAGTATTTCTATTTATATTTAGGAAATTATCATGGATACTGGGGAGATGCTGTCGAAATTTTCAGACGGCCTCCCGGGTCGTGACATAAACAAATCCATTAAACAACCCTAAGTAAATCCACAAACCACAACAAATCAGCGATGAACACTGATCATTCCAAGAACCCCAAACCATTCCAATAGAAACCAAATAACATAGTAATCTCTAATCGGCAATTCCAACAGCAGCAAGAATTCAACATTCAAACCCCAAAATTGATCAAGGTAATAAACCTAACTGGATTGAAGAATGTTTACCTTAGATCAGAAGCCCTAGATCAGCCTCGATGCTTCACGATCAAGCTTCGATCAGTTCAACCCAAATCTGTACAGAACCAAGAATCTCAAATTCAACATCCAACTCAATCGAACAAGATCTACCCTTAGACCGTTTGCTCACCGATGAAGGAGGCGGTGGGCGAATCATGAAGAAGGAAATCACTGTTGCAGCATTGGTTTTCTTCACGTGGGCGGGGGAAGAAACAACCGACGGCGACGAGCAGAGAAGATGAATAGGGTGCATGAGAGATGGGAGAGCGGCGAGCCTAGGGTTAGGTTTGCAATCTGGACAGTGCCCCTTTATCCCATCTCCTCCCGCGATCTCCGCCGATGGAATAACGCGGATAAGGAAGAATCGCGGGCGTGTAGGTTTGAGGAGCTACAATGCTCAGCACGGGTGGAGATGAATCGGTAATGCGTAGCTGAACCGGAAGAGCAATAGGAGAAGTGCTGAACCGGAAGAGCAATAGGAGAAGTTTTGAACCGGCTTAAAATTAGGGTTTACTATAGTAGTTGAATCGATTACTATAACAAACCGGGTCTGTTTTTGGTTCGCTTGGTTCACTGGCTAAATAAACTCTGATTTGATCCAAATCAGTTTTACTAATTTCATCTTCACAAGACGAAACTTCTCATTGCATCCATTTTGACAAAATCTCTTTCATCATGAACCAAATCAAGTTGGTTCAATTTAGTTCAAAACTGGATCCTTTGGTTCACTAACCAAATGACCTCTAATTTGAACGAAATCAATTTCGTTCTTTTCGTCCTCGCAAGACGAGTTACATTCTTCTCACTAACAAAATATTTTCTCATATCTTACATTCTCCCCCACTAATAAATATTTGATCCCCAAATTTACTATCGTTATACTATAGTGCAGAAATACCATAGTAATCAGAATTGTACCTCAAGTAAATAGATGAGAGTATTGAGTCCAGATAGTATCCTCTAGCTCCCAGATAACCTCCTCATCTGTATGGTGTTGCCACCTGACCTTTACAAGTCGAATGATTTTGTTCTGCAACTTCCGCTCCTTGTGGCCAAGGATCTGCACTGGAATCTCCTCATAAGACGTATCCGGCTAAAGAGGAATGAGTACTTCCTTCAAAACATGAGTAGGATGAGGCATGTATTTCTGCAGCATGGAAACATGAAATATGTTATGAACACCAGCAAGTGTCGGCGGTATGCCACCTCATTAATACGCTCCAATATCTCAAATGGTCCAATATAGCGCGGAGCTAACTGTTGGTGCAATCTTGCCCCAAGTATCATTTGATTTTAATGTTTGGCAAAATGAGTTTAAGTTAGGCAATGTTGGTGATCTAACATGTATGAATTGAGTAAACAAGAAAGTTCAGGTTTGAAGTCTTAGCAAATGGTGAAATCCTAGAGGTGCGACCTCTTAGCAAATGGTGAAGTTTTGGAGGTGTGGCCTTTTGGCAAAAGGAAGACTTAGCATGACGAAGCCGATGAAAACATCTCAAGCAAGTGCAAGGATGAGGAGTCATGGGCTCGAAAGCATCCAAAAAGGGCACGAGGCTTGTGGAAGATGTTTGAAGACGTGAGTCTAGGCTAAGAGATGAATAAGAAAGATGAAAGGTGAGTTTCAGCTTCATCAGTCGACTGAGATGATACCAGTCGACTGGTGTCCTAATCCAAATACATAGAAAGATCAGTCGAGTGAAAAAGTAGAGACCAGTCGATTGGGTAAGTCCCAGTCAACTGGTATTCAAACGTTGGGGCTGACAGTTGAAGAAATAATGCAATCTACAATAGTCGTTGGAGCCCACCAGTCGACTGATTTTGAGACAGTCGACTAGTATCGCTAAAATATAAAAAGACAGATTCAATCTTGGAGACGCAAGTGTTTTTCACTTTTCATCTTTATAAGATCTTCAAGCTCTGTCAATCTCTCTATCTCTTCCTCCAAACTTCTCTATATATTTGTAAGAGGAAGAGATCAAGTGTTAAGGTTTCTCCACCTTCAAAGTTATTTTGAGAAGGAGAAAGTTTATAGTGAAAAGTTTTGGTGGTGTGTGTGGATCCTTAGATTAGTCACCTCGAGGAGGTGGATACCAAGTAAATCAAGGGGTTAGCATTGCTCTTATTATTCTTGTTCAACAATGTTCATGTACAATATACAGACTAAAACACTAACAATGTACATCTAACCAACATATTGACAATATTAAACAATAAATCGAAACATGATAACCAATACAATCCCAGTTATTTACATGGCTAACATGCTCAGTTCCGTTTATAACTACAACATATCACAATTATTGCACTCAACAATGATCACAATTGAGGTATAATACAAAATTATATTTACAACAATTTATTCAACAATACTTACACAATTCACACACAACAATTCTCATTCACATACCAAACACTAATCACTATACATAGACCACACAACATGTAACCAGCATACAAATCAAATTTTGACAAATACAAATAAGCATTATAAAACATTGAATCTACATCCCATAATATACAATCAGCTATACAAGACAAACTCTAACCTACATTACCAAGCATCTACATGATCATTACATTAATCACAACAGGATTCACAACGCAAACACTGGTACAATCATTTAACAAGTTATACAACAACTAATTTACAACAGGCTACACTAATCCACATGTCCTTCAATAAACAAACTCTTTATTAAACTAACGAATTCAATATACAGTGTTATTGGTTATTTACAGAGATTACCACCTACGGATATCTTCCATCAAACACATAAGTTCAGACAACCACACACAACTTATTCAACCTATGTACATGAACTTCATCAACCTATGCACATGGAATTCCTAGTTTTCGATGCTCTGCCCATAAAAGATAGTTGAACAAAGCTGATCAAGCCCAAGCAGGGGGGTTTTTGATACCATGATTAACCAAAATAGAACAAGAAAAAAATAAGACAGAGCAAAGCAATAGAAGTTAGGATTTCAGGATTAGGTTTCTTCCCAAATAAACTCAAACCAGCTGAACAACATGATGCCACGGTTGCTTTTCCCCAACAGGAGCGATGATCTCACCGGAGTTGGACAAATCCGTCGAGGGTAAATCGGAGAGTTGAGATTCGGAATCCCCATCCTCTGCCCCAATTCCTACCGTCCAAGAACAGAGAATAGAACAAAGAAATAGACAAACCTTACCTTGCTTTTCCGATGGAGGATGGATGGTCGTCGCTCCGAACAGTGCCTTTCCCCGCGTTTGAAACCACGTCGGCGAGAATCAGCCTTCGCTTGGAACCACGGTGGAGATGGAGGGATAGAGAGCTTGGCATTCGCAACCACGTCGGCTAGCGTCTCTACTGTGCCGAGGGGTCGTCGGCCACCAATCACCAGAGCTGGTCACTCTGGCAATCTTTTGCAGCCGACGGGGACTAGGAGGGCTTCGCGTTCGCAACCACGTCAGCTAGCCTCCTGCAAGTTATCGGTGATCATCGACTAGGCTCCAGCTACCACTGCTTGCTTCGATTAGGAAGAAGATGGAGAAGACTCGCCACGAGAGCTCGGTGGAACAGCGTCGTGAGAGAGAAAAGAGAAAAAACCTAATGTCCGAGCTCCCTTTTTTCTGAATCGGTGTTTTGCTTTTAAACCCTGTGCTGAACCGTGGCAATTGAACCGAACCTAATTCTAAGTTTAACCGGCTTCACATGGACCGAACCGGTTTTATTGATTTGAACCGGCTTGGCTTTTGGGTTGTGAGTTGGATTGGGCTGACATGGCTTTTTGGGCTGAACTTGAATTTGGAACCCAATTGATTTGGATTGTGTTGCATTGGAGTGGGTTGATTGAGCCACTTGAATTAATTTTGAACCAAATGAATTAGAGCTGAGCCAAATTAAGACGATTGCTCACAGTCCTAATCAGAATCAAACTCAAACTTGATTTATTGCAAATTAGTCCTCCAAATATTTTTATTTTCATCCCAATTTCCTGCAAAATTCAAAGACCACAAATTAATATTCAAAAATTACCTAAAAATTATGAAAAATAGAATGAAGGCATAAATTTCATCCAAGATAATTACCAGCCCAAAACTACAATTTATTGACAAGAATTATGATCAAAATAGCCCAATCTAACTCTAATTTATCCGGTCAAATAGTCAGTTATCACTATGATTGCAACAAGAAGGGGCACATCAAGATAAATTGTTCGGAGTTGAAGAAGAAAGAGGAGAAGGAAAGGAAAAAGAAGGAGAAAAAGAAGAAGAAAGTTATGGTGGCCTAAGCCACATGGGATACATCAAGTAGCGATTCATCGGAAGATGAAGAAGAGCTATGCCACATCACTAGACACATGACACTGATGGCACGTGAAAGTGACCAAGAGACTTCAAGTGAGGAGGAAGCATCAAGTAGCGATGAATCTTCATCAAGTGAAGATGAGGTAATGGATTCTGCTAAAGAAAAATTTCTTTATAAAACTATTGCATATCTTAAAAATGCTTTGGTTAAGTCGAAGTCTAAGGTTAAGGCATTAAAGGAGGAACTTAGGACCATTAGGAACAATGCATGTGAATCTAGTGACTCAAGTGTAATTAATGAGGAAAATACAAAGTTGAAGGATGAAGTCATTGATCTAAGGAAATGCTTAGAAAAATTTTCAAATGGATCTAAAAACCTTGATATGATCCTAATAGTCAAAGAGCGGTTTACAATAAGGCCGGAATAGGATACAAACCTAAAGAGGTTGCCTACATTTCTCTAGTAGGAAGACAAGGGTCACCTAGGAAACAAGTCATTAAGGGAAAGGTAAAGCAAGCATGGGTCCCTAAGAAATATTTGTAAAATGTTAGTGGATCAAGCTTTTGGGTACCAAAGAGTGATGTGTTTCATGTTGTATAGGTAAGAGAGAAGAAGGACACAAACATGTGGATCATGGATAGCGGGTGTTCAAGCCACATGACCGGAGATGTAAGCAAATTTACCAAAATTAAGTACATGAAGAAAGGGAAAGGTATCTTTGAAAATAGTGGAAAACTCAAGATCATAGGTAGAGGTACAATTGAGGTATCCCCTACTATTATCATTCATAAGGTTCTCCTAGTCAAGGATATGGAATTTAATTTGCTTAGTGTGAGTCAACTTTGTGATTCTGGATATCAAGTTGAATTCCATGCAAATAAGTGTCTAGTTAGACAAATTGGGTTGAAGAACATTATTTTGGAAGGATATAGAAAGCAAAATCTTTATTATATAAATCTTTCTTATGCTTCTAACCCTTCTATTGAGTGTCTCATGTCACAAGAAGAGGAAGGATGACTATGGCATAGGAGGCTTGGACACATCAATATGAAGAACATAGCCAAGGTCGCCAAAATGGAATTGGTGAAAGGCCTACCAAAAGTCAAGTATGTCAAAGACAAAATGTGTGATGCATGCCAAGAGGGTAAGCAACCTAAGTCATCACACAAAGGTAAAACTCTAACTAGCACTTCATTACCTTTAGAATTATTGCACTTAGATCTTTTTGATTGTCATAGTACTCCCTCATTAATGGGGAATAAATATTGTTTGGTTATTGTTGATGATTACTCTAGATATACATGGGTTTACTTCTTGAAACATAAGGATGAGACCCTAGCCATACTCATAGGTTTTAGCAAAAGGGTAGAAAATGAAAGGACCTTGAAAATCAATAGGATTAGAAGTGATCATGGTGGAGAGTTTGAAAACTCAAACTTCTCTAATTTTTGTTTAGAAAATGGATATAAGCATGAATTTTCATGTCCAAGAACCCCTCAACAAAATGGAGTTGTTGAGAGGAAAAATAGGGCATTGCAAGAAGCCGCTAGGACAATGTTAAATGTCTACTCCCTACCTACCTATTTATGGGCGGAAGCGGTTAACACCGCTTGCTATATTCAAAATAGAGTTTTAATTCATCGATTTTTAGGAAAAATACCGTTTGAATTGTGGAGTGGGAAGATACCCAAAATTCACTATTTTAGAGTATTTGGATGCAAGGTTTACATCTTAAACACAAAAGATGACTTAAGGAAATTTCAAGAAACCCTAAAAATTTCGACAGCATCTCCCCTGTAACAATTCAACTTTTCCTGATACATAGTGATATAACACGCCCACATGATCGATTACTAGTACAATTCAAATGTATAAGTTGCTAACTACCAGTTAAAGGCCCACACTGCCATAAACCACACACCCAACACATGTAGCCAATATAACGACCACAACAACAAATGCACATACTACTACGCAACAACGAAAATCACAAAACTATTCGATAGTGCTCACAACAAGCAAACTATAAAACTCCACAAGTCTATAATAACATAAATTTTGCAGCAGAAATTAACAAGATTCATGTCCACACGAATACGAACATAGATCCAAACCACAATCCAACACTGCCCAAAACCATACGAAGTAAAACAACAAGTAGTCCACATCATATATGGAAAACAACGAACATACTCCAGAAATAACCACACAAAGAAACAACGACTCCTCCTGCTGTGAGATAGGGCAGTCTGGCAAAACTTCAAGTTTCAAACAACGTCCTTATCTGCTATCTGGGAAGAAAGAAAGGAAAACCCCAGGGTCTGGGTGGTGAGTATACAATATCCAGTGGATACTAGAATGGAAATGCACAACATATATATATATTAGAAGAAACCAAGATCTCATACGGTACATAATGAACAAGGTCAATATACTACGTACAACAACAAATATCATGCAATATGAATACAATCTTATAACAACAAGTGCAACAATCACAATCATATAACAACAAGTGCAACAACCATAAATGCAGAAAATAACTACCAACAAATGCATGCATATATGATATGCATGATCACTTTCTGCACTCGCCACCCCCAGACACCCATCCAGTGTAGTGAACTGGGGTGCACGACAGGATAACTATACACGCTCCAACAATAAACCACTACTAATCAAGTGAGGAGCGAACAAGATATCATAGGAGGGCTATCTAGCCAGTCCTAGTTACAGTCAACATAGTGCAACAAATACTCTCACTCCTGTACCACTACAACAGTGTTAGGTGAGTGCCAACAACAACAACAACAACAATGAACCACACCTACTTCTATCGTGCATATGTCATGATGCTCAATTCAATAAGTGAAGCCTACATCTAATCAGGCATAATCAAAATCAACTGGAACAAGTCATCATTCACAGATCAATAATAAAGTGTGATTGTATAAAAGCAATCAAAAGATCATATCAAGATCAATCAATAAGGTATTAAGCAACAAAGGTAACAAGGATAACAACAAGGTAAATAACAACAGAAAATAATCATGCACTACGAATAGAAACCTACGTTGACCAAACACAGGAGTACCCACCTAGTATGACAAATACCGATACAAGAACCCCCAGAAAAATACTCCTCGTATGTAATAGGATCAACAATCAAGGTTCTGCAATTATAATAACAACATTGACTAAATTCCATAATATATTTTAAATTCTACAACAAATCAAGCCTAACTGAAACTAGGATTAACCTTAACTAGATCAAACTATATCAGATCTGTCAATAGGTCCAACCAACTTGATCAACCAGATCTAGATCCAACTCATGTTAACTAGTTAATTTCACTCCAATTGATCACCTAAATCAATTAACTTCAACCTAACCCACAACAATTCAATTCATACTTAACCACAACCATTAGATTAACCAAATATCAGTTAATCCACATGCAACCAATAACTAACCAAACCCAATGATCACAAAGCATGCCAAAATCTCATAGACTCCATAACACTCAGCTCCTCAATGGATCAGTCCAGATTTGTTGCCAAACAAGGACTAACTGAAATCAAGAATTCTTACATCAGATCGAACTCAAATATTCAGATCAACCAACTAGAAGAATTATAGCCAAACAAATCCATCAAACAATCCTAATTAAATCCACAAACCACAACAAATCAGCGATGAACATTGATCAGTCCAACAACCCCAAACCATTCCAACAGAAACAAAATAGCTCAGTAATCTCTAATCGACAATTCCAATAGTAGCAAGAATTCAACATTCAAACCCCAAAGCCGATCAAGGTAATAAACCTAACCAGATTCAAGAACGTTTACCTCAGATCAGAAGCCCTAGATCAGCCTCGATGCTTCACGATCAAGCTTCGATCAGTTCAACCCAAATCTGTACAGAACCAAGAATCTCAAATTCAACATCCAACTTAATCGAACAGGATCTACCCTTAGACCATTTTCTCACTGGCGAAGGAGGCGATGGGCAAATCGTGAAGAAGGAAATCGCTGTTGCGGCGTTGGTTTTCTTCACGTGGGCGGGCAGAGAAACAACCGGTGACGGTGAGCAGAGAAGATGAACAGGAGCACACGAGAGATGGGAGAGTAGCGAGCCTAGGGTTAGGTTTGCGATCTAGACAACACCCCCTTTATCCCATCTCCTCCCCCGATCTCCGCCGACGGAATCACGCGGATAAGGAAGAATCGTGGGTGTGTAGGTTTGAGGAGCTATTGTGCTCTGTGCAGGCAGAGATGAATCGGTAATGCGTAGCTGAACCGGACGAGAAATAGGAGAAGTGCTGAATCGGCTTAAAATTAGGGTTTACTGTAGCAGTTGAACTAATTACTATAGCAAACCGGGTCTGTTTTTGGTTCGCTTGGTTCACTAGCCAAACGAACTCCGATTTGATCCAAATCAATTTTATTCATTTCATCTTCACAAGATGAAACTTCTTAGTGCATCCGGTTTGACAAAATCTCTTCCATCATGAATCAAATCAAGTTGGTTCAATTTGGTTCAAAATTGAATCCTTTGGTTCATTAACCAAATGACCTCTAATTTGAACGAAATCAATTTCGTTCTTTTCATCCTCGCAAGACAAGTTCCATTCTTCTCACTAACAAAATATTTTCCCGTATCTTACAAAATTCTTTTATCAAGACATTATTTTAAAATTATTTTGTTGAAGACTCATTATATCTACAAATTTTCATATGCAACACGCACTAAGATTAGTGTGGCAAAGAAAATAACATGTGTACATTGATAATAGTGTGACTTTGAACAAGACTGGAGTCCCCTACTCTTATTTAGGTATTGTTAGGCCTAATCACATCTAGAATAAGTGTATCTATATATGTTTTGCTATTTTATTAAGAAAGTGTATGTTTTCTATCACTATAAAATGAAAGAATAAGGTGAAATATGGATTGGTTATTGACAGAAATTAAAATTTACAACACTAAAATATTAATGAAATATTCTTACATTATATGAATATTTATCTTGATATAGGTGTACAACCTCAATTTTATATAGGTGAACATTACCTTATTTTTAAGATGAAGTTAATTATGGGTTATATACTCCTCATGTTTCCCTTACAACTATTGATGTAAGTTTTAGGGTATGTTTTCATAATTTTAGCTAGTTATTTTATAAGATAACAGAAATGTATACATATACATGAGAGTTGAATACTTTTTTTTCTTCAAGACTTTGCTTTATTAAATTATGGCCATCATTACTCCATCAAAAAGAACATACATGGAATGATGCCACTCTTGCTCTTTTGGAATTATCTAGCATGGAGTTCCATTCCATGTATATATAAGCATTGATTTTTCTTAAAAGAAAAGGTAATTATTTCAACCTATCTCATATAAATGATCATGACTTATGTTAGTATTATTTATTTTTCATATAAAAAGTTATTTTAGGAGGCCTATCTAATTAGATTAATTGATACATCTACTCCATCTTCTACACTAACTAGATCATTTGCTTTGAAAGAACTATCTTGATCGAATCAATCGAGCCCTTGGCCCATCTAGATTAACTAAGTCATTTTGTCTTCGTAATTTAATTGAGCATATCAGCATTCTTAAAAAAATATTTATAACTAAAAGAGTTTGTAAGAAAATAATTCTTTATTTTTAAAGAGAATTTATTATTTTTAAAAGAATGTCAATTATTAAAGAATTTTTAAAAATTTTAAAAAATATATTTAGTGAAAGAAATGAAGGTAATTAATAAATATAATGCAACAATATTTTAATTAGTGGAGTTGTTTCATATATTTGTTTGTGTTTGAAGATATATCTGCACATAAAAAATTAAAAATATCTTTTGTTCATGTCCTCATAATTAATCAACAATTTGACTCTAGTTAAAAGACTAGATAAGGGTTCATGTCAAGCATATCCGACCTCAATTAACTTTTAATTACCACTATTATAAGTTGTATTTTTCTTCTTTATTGGGAAAATATTTGTGTTTAATTTAATTTCCATGATGAAATTTTAATATCAAATGAAAAATAAAAAAACCCATTAACAACTTAGGGTTTATATGAACAATTTAGTTTCATAGTTGGAAGAATCTAAATCTACTACTTAGCTACTAGAGTTTGTACCATCATGATGGGAGCTAGTTATTTTATAAGATAAAAGAAATGTATACTTATACATGAGAGTTGAATACTTTTTTTCTTCAAGACTTTGCTTTATTAAATTATGGTCTTCATTACTCCATCAAAAAGAACATGCATGGAATGATGCCACTCTTGCTCTTTTGGAATTATCTAGCATGGGATTCCATTCCATGTATATATAAGCATTGATTTTTCTTCAAAGGAAAAGGCAACTATTTTAACGTATCTCATATAAATGATCATGACTTATGTTAGTATTATTTATTTTTCATATAAAAAGTTATTTTAGGAGGCCTATCCAATTAGATTAATTGACACATCTACCCCATCTTCTACATTGACTGACTAGACCATTTGCTTTGAAAGAATTATCTAATCAATCGAGCCCTTAGCCCATCTCGATTATCTAAATCATTCTGTCTTTGCAATTTAATTGATCATATCAATTTTCTTAAAAAAATATTTATAACTTAAAGAGTTTGTGAGAAACTAATTGTTTATTTTTAAAGGGAATTTGTTATTCTTAAAAGAATGTCAATTATTAAAGAATTTGTTAACAATTTTAAAAAATATATTTAGTGAAACAAATGAAGGTAAATAAATATAATGCAACAATATTTTAATTAGTGGAGTTGTTTCTTATATTTGTTTGTGTTCGAAGCTATATCTGCACATAAAAAATTACAAATATCTTTTGTTCATGTTCTCATAATTAATCAACAATTTGATTCTAGTTAAAAGACTAGATAAGGGTTCATGTCAAGCATATCCGACCTCAATTAGCTTTTAATTACCACCATTATAAGTTGTATTTTTCTTCTTTATTGGGAAAATATTTGTGTTTAATGTAATTTCCATGATGAAATTTTAATATCAAATGAAAAATAGAAAAAAAACCATTAACAACTTAGGGTTTATATGAACAATTTAGTTTCATAGTTGGAATAATCTAAATCTACTACTTAGCTACAAGAGTTCGTACCTTCATGATGGGAAATAGTAATGTGGAAAAGAATAGTTTAACATTTTGAAGGAGAAGTTTAAGGCTTTATACATAAATGTATAGCATATATTTATATGGATAATGACTTAATTTGACGATGAGATTTGACGATAAATTAGTTTTTAGTTGCATAAAATTCACATTTACATTTACATGTTTATATCATTTGTATGCTTAAACTAGGTATAGTATCTATGTTAAATACAACCTAAATCTCTCCACTCTTGGAAATTTTTTTAGTTACAATGGAGTAGATTATGAGGATTGTCAATTGACCTGACATAGAATGTACATCACTGCCCCTCTCACTTTCAATCAATTATTGTTAGAAGTAATTACAGTTTTATTAAAATATATAAAATTTTAAAAAAGTTAATTAAAATTTTTATTTGATAAATTAGGGTAGCTAGCGTTTTATTAGGATATGTTTTAGAAAAAGTGAATTACAATTTTATTGGATGAATTAAAAGGTTGTTTAGTTAGTTTAGGAAAATCAATTAAATTTATAAAAGGGATTTAGATCTCATGCATTGGGAGAATTTTGTGTAATAAGAGTTTTGAGTGATTATAAATATGATCGGATAATTTTGTACAAATTTATTATTTATCATTAATAAAAGTTTTTCTTTCAATCTCCTCTTTGAATCTATATAGAAGGTGGTCATGAACTCATGGTTTAATGAAAATATTGGAACATAATATCATATTGGCTCATCTACCATAAAAGTGAAGAAATTAAAAATCTTCAAAATATTTAAGATTGATGTATCTGTTATTAACATTTTCTATTTTCATAAAAGATAGAGAATAATTATAATACCTATTAAGATTAGTATAAATTGTTTATTTAGATTGTTTTATATTTGCTATTGAATTGAGTCTAGTCTTATATTTTTAAATCTAATAAAATTAGAATTTGATTTTCTATGTAAGAGTTATTTCTCTTAGTGAGGTTATTTTTTTCTTTACTTCATCATTTGTTCTAAGTTCTTGAGTGATTTAATGTGGTTCAATTTTGGAGCTGTGTCAAAGATTTAGAGATGCCAAAAATAGGTTTAATATTATTTACTTTGATGCCCAATTGAGAGAGAAAGTATAGTAGATAAAATAATATAACTTGTAATTTGTGATTTATATATAATTGTTATCTTTCTTTGGAGTACCTTTGGGTTTACATAGATTTACTATTATTTAATTTAATATTGGCATTGTTATTAAAAAAGTAACTATTTTGTGTTTTCTGCATCCTCTTAAGTTAAGAGATTACCATGACTTGCTTCATTAAAGTGTCTATATTTGTGACCAAAGTGTATGCACTGTGATCATTACCATCAAAGTCATTTTTTTTAAGTGTTAGATCACCAATTACTCTTGCTTAATTATCTCCAATCTTCTTGGTTTCTACTAGCTCCGTCTCCTCATTACTTTTTTCACCAACAACATTGGAGCTAGGGACAAACTCATTAGTGTTAATGTATTCATTTCTTTGTTCATCACTTTTTTCACCAACAACATTGGAGCTAGGGACAAACTCATTAGTGTTAATGTATTCATTTCTTTGTTCATCACTTGAAGAGAGAATGGTTTTGGAGATCATGAGCAAACCAAGTGTGAAAAAAGCTAGCACAAGTGAGCTTTTCATCAATAAAGTATATGCCTTATTCATTAACTTTATATACTAGTTTAGCTAATGAACAAATAGGAATCTTCCTATGTAGATTTGTAGGAAAAGAGATATAAGCACATGGATGAAGAAATAGATATTTTGAAAGTTACCCTATATTCATTTCCTCTTGGTAGAGTTGAAATGTTCTCTAGGTAAATATACACACAATGGCTAGATTGCTAGAATAGTTAAATTAAGCAATAAAACATCACAAATTTTTTTTGATGTTTTTACATCGCACTCGTAATGCAATTATATGTGAACAACACAATCATTGCACTATTGTCTCAACCACGCTAATAAAGTGGAGAATATATTTTTGTCGTGTGTATCTTTTGAAGGTTATTATGCTATCTTTCATAATGGAAGTGTGAGATCATAGATAAAATCCAATTAGATTTTCAACAACGGAAGCATGAGGTCATGGATAAGATCCAATAAGTCTTAATGAGGAATTCCTATTCAATTAAGAACACCCTTAAGTACTATGTGGCGGAGATGAAAACAATGAATATATTGATATTTGATTATAAATGCAACACAATGATGTTTATTTAAGAAGACTGGTGTTTATTAATATTAATAGCTCTTACTTAGGTGTTCTTATACTCAATCACAACTTATAAAATGAGTCTCTATTTTTCTATTTTTATCAATGAAATTAAAATTTTTAATAGCTTAAATTGTTAGAAAGATTGGTTAGTGCCTTTGCTAATAATTTGTTATGAGGATGCCAACTCAATGTTCTTCCATTCATATTCCATTGAGAGAAAAAGGTCCAATTAGGTATGACAATTGGATATTGATGAAATATTTTCATGTTATATGAGTCTATGTTGGGCACAACCTCAACTCCATCCATGTGAATCTATTGACATTGTTTGATATAAGAGCTCTAGCTCTAACTATCTTCTTTGACGTGTGCATTGATGTCTTAAAATATAAAAATTATTCAACTAGAAATCATGAAATAATAATTTTCATTAAGGATGGTTTCTCCTAGCCCAAGTAGTTTGAAATGATTAAATGATGCATTTATAAAGGATGGCCTTAGTTGCTCTTGCAACTATAGATGTTACTTTCAGGGAAGGTTTTTGTAATTTTAGTTAGTCATGTCACGAATCAAGGCACGAGCCTTATTGGTACAGTACTTGGCCAAGGTTTTTTGATTTATTGAACTGCTGCTATGATTACTCCATCAAAAGAACAAGCATGGGCATGATGTCAACACTTATTCTTTTGGAATCATGTAGCCTTCATTCAAAGGTACAAAGGCAAACATATTAAAGTGTTAAAGAGCCTCCAATGATACAACTCATACATGCAATGCCTACTACTTTCAAATTGAAATTATCAACTTACAAGTTAATTCAATTACATGATATTTTCTCAACATGAATTTTGATCTTGATCACTCAACTTTGTTTGGCATGTAAGATTCTTTTAAAGTTAATGCAATCACTATTGCCTTGCTTGAAAATTTTTGGTTTAATATGCATAAACTAGATAAAAGTTTTTCATCACTAGTTTGCCTTGCTTGAAAATTTTTGGTTTAATATGCATAAACTAGATATTGCTTGTATACCCAGATCTACACTTAGTAAATTTTATTAGCAAATTTTATTAATAAAATGGACCTAGCTACATAGATTAATTCATTGTATATTATAATTATTGATTTTATTGTCAATTAAAATCGATCGAATAAGGCTTATTAAATAAATGAATGTTTTAGAGTATCTCATATAAACTTTGATGTAAAGAGACAATTATTTCATTTTTGTTTTTATAGTGGGCCAAAATAAAATGCAATAAATAGATAGGTTGGGTATTTAGTTTAAGCATATTTTATCTTCATTCATATCCAATTAATGAATAATTTTAATTTTTGTTCTTTGTAAGAAAAGTTTAGACATGGAAGGCTATCAACCTTGATCTTTTGCATATCCAAACTCAAGTATCCTTTCGATCAATTTTTCATAATAATTTCATATGAATTTCTATTTCTAACTATTATCATTATAAGTGTCTTATAAAATAAAATATACATGATCTAGGTTATATTTTTAACTCATTGTCATTACATCTACAAAACAAAAGTTTTGAAATTAAGGAGTGGATTATCTAGAAAACATGAGTGGTTTGAAAGGAATGGATTAACTATTTAAAAAAAATACTTAAACTAAAATTGAAACATGCAACCATAAGCTGCTAACTAGTTCAAGGATGTACTTTATTTATTTATTAAAGCTTAGTACATACACCAAGAGGTTCAGTGATATATCCTTCACATAATCTAGATGCATCATAATACATATATAGAGCAATAAGTAGATATAGTTTTTCTTACTAGCAATGACCATTACTTAATTCTTACACATTTTTTTAGCAGCAACGGGTCCATATTTCAAGTAACATTTGGCATATTCACTAAGCATTTTTAGTGTCGATCTGCCAAAAAACTAGAGTTTAAGAGTTCACTACCATCGCCATTGATCATGTTGTTGCTTCCAGTTGTATCAAATGGTAGACTACTATCTATTATTCCATTAGTCCCTCCAAGACTATTGCTAGCTATTTTTCTTTCATCAGTTTTGTCAATTGGATTGAAGCTAGCTGCAGGTTTATTATCATGAGGCATGCTTTCTTTTCCTTTAGCTCCTTGAAGTGAGAGATTTGATGATTTATCATCCTCAAGCTTTCTACCTCCCCCGTTGGTACTAGGGATGCTAGTTATGAGCAAACCAATTGTAATCACAACTGGAAGTGAGATCTTCATGGATGACATGCCACTACATGGAGAAATATTTTGTTATACAGAATAGAAATATTTAACTATAATGACATTCTCTTACAAGCTAGAAAAACAAATTTATAGGCAATGATAAGTTTAGAATTTACCTTGAACTAATTCTTCTTCTCGTGTTAGCTGTGATATTCGATGATTGAGGCAAGATATTTATAGGCATATAATGTGATGATGATTGTCATAAATCGACATGATAGACCGCATGATTTTTAGTGCTTCCACGTAATATCCGCAATACATGTGAAACAAAGTGCATAAGAGAATCATTACGCCAATTTATATCAATATACACCATAGAATATCAATTGTCTCTAATTTTTACAATAGGTATATTGTGTCTAGTTTAACTTTTTAACTATTTAAATATATGTGGCACTTGATATATATTTACAACAATAAAATTTAAAAGGATTCTTTCATATCCACTTTTTAATAATTTATAAAAATATATTTCTTCACTAATTTAATTAAGTTTTTATCAACTGTTTAGATTGTCAGAAATTTCACATAGCATATTGAATTCACGCACTAATTATTTTTAATTGTATTCAAAGTATTAGTATGATCCCAAATATTAATATATACCATATGATGTGATGATTATTAGCTAAAAATTAGAAAATAAATATAATAGTATATTTGTGGTGTTTATATTAACCATCACAATTTATCCAAAAAACAAAGCAAAGCATCTTGAGATAGTCATTGCACTTATTCAATTATATACAAGCATAATTAACGTTCACTAGTCAACATATATATTTGTCCCAACTAATTGGACTATTACTTTAAGTAGTAATTAATTAATGAATTTTATACTTATTTATCTAAACTCTTAAAAATTGTAGTTTAAACTAATAACTAGTTTGCTATGTATTCAAGAATGAGATTTGCTTAATTCAACTAAGTGGAAATAAAGTTGAATTTCTTAACAAAATTCCTTTATTAAGTTTTATTATTCTACAAAATTTCTTAACAAAATTTCTATGAAAAAATCATATCAAAATTTTGTTTACGATTTAGAAGAAATAGAATTCTTAACAGAATTTCATAATAGAAATTCTTAACAGAATTTCTTAACAGAATTTTTCATAGAAAAATTATTCAGAATTTTTCACAAGAAAAATTCTTAACAGAATTTTTCACAAGAAAAATTCTTAACAGAATTTCCTACCGAAATTCTTACAGAATTCTCTTAGGTGGATTCAAGGCTTTATCCAGAGGCTACAGCAGGGACCTAGAGGAGGAATTGGTTATGGCCTCCTGATGGGCTTGGGCTTCCTGTGTTCTCCCTGAACACCCAACTCAAGTCCATCAATAATAACTCATACCACTAAAGGGTTATTATTGAACTACCACACCAATCCCATATTATAATATGGGCTCCTTTTTACCATGAGTGCATTAATCTCCCTGTGTTTAAGATATCATATGTTCGTCAATTAATTGAATTACTGACAACTCAATTAATTAACTTCTGATTCTGAGAGTAGTACCACTCAACTTTATTATCATGCGGAACTCAGTCCACCTGCAGGGTTTATATGATAATCCTTATGAGCTCCTCAAGGGGACATCATCAGCCTAGATTATAGGACACAGTTTCCTTCTATAATCAACAACACACCATATACATAGCATTTATCTCCCAACTCATCGGGCCTCTTGAATTAACGAATAAATCTCATCCTTTGATGATTCAAAGAAATACATACTAAGTATATGTGCTTGTTATTATTTCGGGATTAAGAGCATGCACATCCATAATAATTGAGGTCTAGTTCGATTATATAGTCAGTATAAATCGAACGACCTTAAGCGGTCCTTGTCACGCCCCAGGAGATGGCTGACCGAAAATTTCGGCAGCATCTCCCCTGTAACAATTGTCATTTCCCTGGATACATATCTATCATAAGGCCTACACGACCACAATCCATAAACAACATATATCAAAAGTATATTACAAACACTATATAAGGTCCACAACTCGCAACTATGACAAAACACTAGAATCAAACATGTATAAGTAGGCACATACTCGATAGAACCAGTACCGACACAAAATACCGAAAACATAGTGAAAAACCAAAAGGGTTGAGGACATCTTGACAGGGGACTAGCAGGGCGGCTCTCCAAGACTGACATCAACCTGAAAAGCATAAAGCCAACGGGGTGAGTTCAAAGAACCCAGCGGATATCTAATAGACATGTATAGTAAACTATCCCTAGCAGTAATAATCATGTAAGTACAGCCTCCTGAAGGAATAGTAAGAAATGCAAAACTGAAAGAATGGAAGAGCTGTACATACCAGAATCTCCTACCAAAATGCATCAGGTCTCCTGTATGTGCATGTCAAACAAATGCAACAACCAAAATGCAGCAAACATAAATGCAATCCATGCAGTATGCACATGATGCAATGACATGGTCACCCCTGACGCCAGTCAGCCACCGTCACCACGATGGTGAGGTCGAGTGGGTAGGGCTGTGACAACTGTGCACTCTGCCATCACTGCTTCTGAGTGACCGAGTGGACAGGATGCTGTCGGAGTACACCTATCCTCCTGCCCCAAGTAATATGGGGGAGCAAAGCTCTCATCTCCTCGTGTCACGATGCGAAGGAGGGATCCCTGTATGCTACCACGCTGCGGAACCACTACCCCTGAGCGGCCGAGCGGAGCATGACAGAGCAACTGCACACACCCTCCTGATGTACCACTAACCCATGAGTGGCAGTGTGTGCAGATCATGTAACTGACAACGGGCTCAACTACAAAGGAGCCGATGATCGCCAGCATGCAATCATGCAAGGATGGTGCATGTCGCTAATGCATACAAAATATCTCTAGTGGATAGACAATGCCCAATAAATAACGGTATATCACTACTTTGATGCACCTATATACGCTACACATGACAAGTATCCAGATGCAAAAGAACTAAACAGGTATCAGGTAAAAATGGTATATAACATGTATAAGCAAGTAGTGATAAACCAGGGCATATATAAAAGCATAACAAGAATTACTACCAGCTATAGCTAAACTATACATGTCAAATAACTTATCTAAAAAGATAAGATAAGATACCCGCCTTCCAAATGTAGTCGATGCCCGGAAAGAAAACCTCCGTTCCAAAAGTCCGGTAGCAAGTCAATGTCCTACATCACGGAGCTTAAACTCAGCGACATATTTTCTTAAACTACAAATAATTACCTCTTTGTGTATGCCTATGAAAAAGCAAATTATGTCTGCATCCTCACATATTATATTTCTGCACTTAGTAATTAGTCAATATTAACCATTTAATGGGATCATTGTCATCCATGTACCATTAACATTTTATAGATATAACAATCCTATATATATATCCTGGAAGAGCAAACTTGGCGTGATCAGCGACAGTGAATCTATGTTTGTTTGCATCTAGTTTGTTTACCATGTTTTCACATATCTTCTGTGAGTAGTTAGGATTCTAATTTTCCTCTAGATTA
>NC_133879.1:4350647-4352631 GCF_044706935.1 Curcuma longa
CGATTACCCTTAAGGGTAATCGATTCCCCGATCGATTACCTACCTTTCTGTCTCCCGAATACAATTTCAAATAACAAGTTTAAATGACAGTTAACAGACAATGGCACGAATGAAACCTAACACAACATATAATCCTAACATGCATATAACAGAACATATAAATCCTTGTTTTAATCATGATCTTAACTTAACTAGGTCTTGCTAACAAGATCATAGCAACATATTATAACACCGATCTACTCTAACAGAAACATGATAATATCTTAGTTTCAACATGCGAGAAAAACTTAACAGTAAGCATAATCCATCGTATAACAAGTATAACAAAACAGGTTAACAATTCTAAACATGAATATAGCAGAACCTTCAGATTTTTAAACATGCATATCTAACTTTAAAACTGATCATAACCGAAGTTCTAACACCTCAGTTTATGGAAATATCGTAGCTATTATCTTGCAGGGAGGGGAACTTACAAAAACTTTGAAGTTCTTAAGATTCTACCTGATAGACCTTCGCTTTCCTTGCCACAGGACCTTCAGCACCTTCGGCCCGAGAGAAACCTTCGGCAGAGAGGAGAGAAGAGTAGAGAGGAGAAGGAAAAAATGGCTTCGATGAATGCAGGAGTATATATAGGAGAAGTGAACGGGGAGTTACCACAACTGCCCACTCTCCCACGTAACATGGCCACTAATTCCTCTTCGTTGGGTTTAATGAAATCTCATCTGTCCTTAGGTTTAACAATCGTTTCCCTTACCCTTTTAACATGAATTCATTGCTATCTCATATGGTTAACTTGGCTTGCTTCATATTGGAGGTCCAAGGGTCAATCCCTGGCACCTCCACATTTCTTTTTCTTTTTTCTCTTTCTTTTCATAGCCAAGTCTTTAACCCATCAAGCAACATTCTTAAAACATAATTATTCATTTCTTTTTATCATCATCAATTTATCATTTATGCTTAATTATCCAGAAATTATCGAAGGAAATTTCGGGTGTTACAGTTATCCTATCTGAGTCGACTCCAGTTGATGTGGCGTCAACTGCGATAAGTCTTTGACTCTGCGTCAGCCTGAGTCAACTCAAAACCTTATCTGAGTCGACTCCAATGCCGAGTCGACTCAAGTCTCCGATTGAGTCGACTCAACTCAGGTTTGACCAGAGTTGACTTTGAGCTTGACTTTGCGTTGACTTTGCTTGCTTCACCTCTGCTTTTCCCTCTTGCTTCTAGCTCTTGGTTCCTACAAGACAAGCATACAAACAACACAACCTCTTACCTAGTGGGTCTAGACTTTAGATTTCTACCGAAATCTTGGATTAGTCAACCCACTCCATTCTGGAGAATTCATGCCAACCAAATCCTCCAGACTTGTTGGACTTGTGCTCGGCTCTGTCCTCGCCCCCCAGGATTTTTGCTGCAGTTCGGTTCTCTCTTACCAACCCAGACTTCTGCTGCAACTCGATCACCTAGACCAGCCCAGACTTCTGCTGCAACTCGGTCACCTAGACCAGCCCAGATTTCTGCTGTGACTCAGTCACCTAGACCAGCCCAGACTTCACCTGGTGCACTTGATTCTGCCAAGACTTCCGCCTGATCCTCCAAATCAGGACTTCCCTTTGCCTAGCTTACAACTAGGACTTTCCCTTGCCCAACTTCACTCACCAGGACTTCCCTTGCCCGATCGTCCAGATCAGGACTTCCACTACCTAGTCTAACCGACTAAGTCTTCTCGCTCACTTCCACACATCCAAACATCAAGTCCTGTTTGTGTCACCCCTTGGTCAAACTGACCAGACTTAGGTGTATTGTCAAACATCGAAACTTTAGGCAAGATCTTAGTGCACCTTGCACCAACAAAGACCTCCGATCAGACTTTATTTCTCTCATTCTGAAAATTTACTTCAAACTCATTTTAAGTATCCTTCGAAGAACTTGTAGTGCGTGTGATCCAATAAGTTTTCAATTATGTTAACCATCCATAATT
>NC_133879.1:4352731-4358927 GCF_044706935.1 Curcuma longa
TATGGAGAAAGAGGAGAAGTGGAGAAGAAATGAAGGAAGTGAAAAGAAAAGGGTTTTGGAAGAGTTTGAAAGGAAGAAGAAGTGGGGAAGAAGAAGAGTTGCTAAGGCTTTTGGGAGCGCACGACCGTGTGCTAGGGCACGCACGACCGTGTGTCTTTTATAGGAGAAAGGGGCACAACTGTGCCTGGTAGGCACGGCCTGACCAAATCTCTGTTCAAGAAAAAGGCACGCTCATGCCTTTTAGGCACGGGTTTGGCAGGTCCCCCTTCGGCTGAGTCCACATGGCTGTGCCTTGGAGGCACGGTCTTATGTGAGTCGTTATTCGGGCAGAGAGACATTATCGTGCCTGGTAGGCACGGCCTGATCAAGTTGTCGATCTGTTGGGAGGCACGGCCTCAAGCTGTTGCCTTCCTATCAGGAGGCACGGTCGTGCCTCATAGGCATGACCCAACTTTATTTGGCTTCAAACTTGAAAATTTTCTACAAAAATTGGAAAACTTATTAACAACTCGCTAAAATAAATAAAAACTATACAAAAAAGGAAATGAATGAACAAAAGAAAGAAAAACCCTTGGGTTGCCTTCCAAGAAGCGTTTGTTTATGGTCATTAGCTCGACACCTTTGTATTTTTAGCTTTTTGAGTATTGCTTCTTTTTATCCCGGCCGGTGCGGGCTCTTTCTGTTGGATCGAGGTGGACCGACAAGAGGGGGTGAATTGCTCCTGAAAATAAAACACGAATCTCTTGTGTTTCTTTACAAGGATAAAAGTTAGTAGCAATCAATTAAATAAATAAACATTAATTAAACTAAATAAATAGTAAAAGGTAAATACACAGAGATGTACTTGGTTACAACCTAGGTAGTTGTAAGCCAAGGCGATTGAAGCTTGACTATGAAAATCTCCTTCTGGCGGAGAAACCTTTTACAGAACTTTGAAGCACAAGAGAAGCTAGAAGAGAATACAATTTCAATGTTCTTTTCCTTCTAACTTCTAAGCCAATTTATAGCATAAGAGAATATATCTGGATCGTTGATCGTAGATAAATTTTCTCTTGGTCGTTGATCCGTTGATACGATCCTAACTGTTGATCGGGGATAGACTTTGATCGTAGCCATTGATTAAATAAGGATAAATTTTATCTTTAATAAAAGATAAAGAGATTTATCCTTAATAAAAACTAAGTATTTATCTTTTATATAATAAAAGATAAATCTTATTTTTTCTTCTTTTTTTTTGCAACCGCCACATCCAAAAAGTCCAAGTCTTCTTTGTTGGTCAAAGTCAACAGTCAAAGTCAACTATCAAAGTCAATAGTTTGACTTTTCTAACTCTTGTAGAGTCTTTGGTTGAGTGATTTCTGGCCAACCGAGGATTAGGCTTCACCCGAACCCGACTCCGGCCTTTTGCCCCTCGAGCGTGCTTCCTCCCGGCTTCTCGTCCCTCGGACTTCGCGCACGTCCTTCTCAATCCACCGGCGTACTCTTCCGTAGCTTCCGCGTCCCTCGGATTGCACCGAGCCCGTCGACTCACTTCCCCGCGCAACCCTTCTCGTCCACTACGTTTTACGCTCGACTTCCTCCGTACCTAAGTTCCTGCACACTTAGCAGAGGGATTAAAACAACACAGGACCTAACCAAACTTGGTTAATCACATCAAAACTAACTAGGGCACCAACACTTTCATCGGCAGTGAGTGTTGGTACACAAACTTCTTCTTTGGATGGATATCATCCAGCCTGCAGCAATGTGACTTTTCTAGTAAGTATGCATTAGAGTCAAGTGAAAGGTTGAACTCCACCTTTTTGTCACCCACTTCTAGGGATAATTTATGGTTTTTTACGTTAATTTTGGCCCCAGAAGTGGCTAGGAATGGCTTCCCAAGATGATGAGAATAGACGAATCTTTTTCCATATCTAGCACAACAAAGTCGGTGGGGACGGTGAATCCCCCGACTTCTACTGGCACATCTTTAACTATCCCCATAGGATATCTGCATGAGTGGTTTTCTAGTTGAATGGTCATGGTGGTGAGTTTAAGATTCTGTATATCCGCATTTTTCACTTATTTTCATATGGGATAATACTGACACTATCGCCCAAATCACAGAAGGCTCTACCAATATGGATATTATTAATCTTGCACGGAATGGTGAAGCTACCTGGATCCTTGAGCTTAGGAGGAAGCTTGTTGTTCAAAATTTTTGCACTTACTTCCTTCGTGAACGCTACAGTATTCTTGGCCATGGTGATGTTCTTTGTGGACATGAGCCCCTTGATAAGTTTGACAAATTTGGGCATCTCAATAAGAGCGTCGAGAAGGGGAATTCCCAGTGTAATATCCTTGACTCTGTTGTAAAGCCTTTCAATCTCATCATCTTTCTGTTTGTATAGGAGCCTTTGCGGGAAAGGTATGTTCCTCATATATGATTTCTTCGTTGGTACTTCAGCGGGCGTAGCGGTCTCAACTTCCTCAAATTTATCTTCAATAATAGGTGAAGAGGAAGGAGGTTGCTCGGTGGCTGATGGGAGTGAAATACCTTTCAAAGGAGCAGCCACTTGAGGTTCTTTGCCCTTCAAGGTCCGTCCGCTCCTAAGCTCTATGGCTTTGCAATGCTCCATTGGGTAGAGAGTAATACCAAGACTTCGCCCTGTCGCGAAGAGAGAACTTGAAAAGTATAAGTCTTATGACATCGAAGCTGACCCCTTGCATTCTCATAGTACTACAATGATCTGAAAATATCTCCAAGAGTAGGATCGAGTCTTCATTTGGTCCGACACCAAATTGATTCTGTTGTATCATAGCAATAAATCTCGATTTGAATTCAAAGTTTGTTGCTTCAATGTTTGGTACGGCGATACACGATGTCATTCCTCTCGCCTGTGGTGCAGCGTAGTCCTTCAAAGACTTTCGAGCCATAGTCTCTGATGTGTCTTCTTGAATGTCAAGTCTTTGAGAATGAAGTCTCCTCTGGTAAGTTCTTTTGATTTCTGGGTCGAAAGGAAACTCCACATGTTTGGACCTATGCATGCACAATAAAAGAATATGTTATTAGACTTCTAGAATAAAAAATCTACAAAGAATTTTACCAATAAAAAGAAAGAAAGAATTAAAAGAATTAAATGGAAGCAAATGAATAAATGTGAAAAGACTCTTAATGCAAAAGCTTAGTGAAAAATTATGCATGATTCTCGACAACGGCATCAAAAACTTGATAGGTCCGCAAGTATACGATCGTCGTCAAGTAATAAAAAGATATCGAACCACAGGGATCATGAAATAAATCACTAAACTAACACAATAAGTGTCGAGGGTTCACGTAGTTTGGGTTGAGATGGAAAAAGTGAGAGTGAAATCGAGCTCCTAGACCTCAATCAAAAAAAAATCAACTAAGTGACAGGATTGGAAAAATGATCTTAGTGTAGGATCTTGTACGCGCTAGAGGGGGGTGAATAGCGTGTGTCACTTTTTCAAAATCATTCGTTCAAATCTATTAAAAATTAAGCAGTGGAAATATTAGAAAACATACACAGGGACATGCGGATTTACTTGGTTCCTAATCTCCCAGGGTTAGTACGTCCAAAGCCTAATCACGGTAGGCGCCCGTCCACTAGTGGTCTCCTTTCCGAACGTCATTCGGATGCGGAGAAACCCGTCTTACAGTTCGTAAAGAATAACAACAATAAAGAACAGAATGTAAAGACAAGTAAAATAAAATGCAAACACTTGTTGCCGATCCGGAAGTCCTGAACGCCGCGCACTCCTCCTGGATCTTCCCCGGTTGCAAGCGGTTGGCCTCGGTTGCATTCAGTAGCAGCTCTTGTCGGAAGGAAGGCGTATGAAATGTGTTCTGAGCTGCTGGTCGAAGGCTTCTTTTATACTGGTCCTGAGTCGACTCAACTCCCCGTCTGGGTCAACTCCAGCTGACGTGGCAGATCAACTTTTATCGCTTCCGCCCGTTATCCTGTCTGAGTCGACTCCAGTTGCCTTCTGAGTCGACTCCAGTTGATGTGGCATCAACTACGATAAGTCTTGACTCTGAGTTAGCCTGAGTCGACTCAAAACCTTATCTGAGTCGACTCCACTGCCGAGTCGACTCAAGTCTCCGGTTGAGTCGACTCAACTCAGATTTGACCTGAGTTGACTCCGAGCTTGCCTTTGAGTTGACTTTGTTTGCTTCACCTATGCTTTTCCCTCTTGCTTCCAGCTCCTAGTTCCTACAAGACAAGCATACAAGCAAGCAAATAAAACAACCTAAAGTCTTATTTGTGGGTCTAACTTTAGATTTCTACCGAAATCTTGGGTTAGTCTAACCCACTCCATTCTAGAGAATTTATGTGATTGCCAACTGAGTCCTCTTAACTCGTTGGACTTATGCTCGGCTCTGTCCTTACCCTCCAGGATTTGTGCTGCAACTGATTCTTCTAATCAGTCCAGTCTTCTGCTGCAACTTAGTCCTCCTGACTAAGCCGAGACTTCTGCTGCAACTTGGTTCTCCTGACCAAGCCCAGACTTCTGCTGCGGCATGGTCCTCCTGATCAGCCCAGACTTCACCTGGTGCACTTGACTCTACCAAGACTTCAGCCTGATCCTCCAAATCAGGACTTCCTTTTGCTTAGCCTACAACTAGGACTTTCCCTTGCCCAGCTTCACTCACCAGGACTTTATTTGCCTGATCGTCCAGATCAGGACTTCCACTACCTAGTATAACCGACTAGACTTCACTCCCATACATCACACATCCAAAACATCAGATCATGTTTGGGTCAACCCTTTATCAAATTGACCAGACTTAGGTGTATTGTCAAACATCGAAATTCTAGGCAAGATCTTAGTGCATCTTGCACCAACACTTAGGATTTCAGATTCCTCGATTGAAGAGATTATAGTTGATTGACTATGAACTCCTTACCATTCCTCAATGTTTACACAATTACAGAAATTCTAACCAAAATATCCAATTAGACCTCGTCAGATTTCCTCAGAATAAAATTAATAATCCTCTAATGTTACGATTACTAGTTTGAAATGATACCCAGATAGTCTGGTTATAGCTCTCCCGCTGTCACCAGGTACTCCAGCAATACTAATAGTGTCCTACCCTCTATCACCGAATACCTAATTAAGGACCTCTCCCTAACAATTAATAACCATTAGCTATCTCTCATAAAGATTCAATGTAGCCTAAGAATTCCCTCGGAAAGTTCGATTAAGGGTTCACCTTCTGTCACAAGGCACCCGTCATACGATCCTAAATTTTTCTTAAACCACAACTCACTCTCATCTTTATAGATTCATACCACTCACAAACATATCAACAAACAAGCACAAGAACTTTGAATTGAACATGCTTCTCAAACTCTTTAAAATGCAAGTATTGAATGCTTGTAGTCTAAATTAAATGAATGAAACTACGAAGAAGGGGCCTATTTATACACTATGTGAAGGGTTGGAGGAGCCTTTTTGTTCAATTATATTTGATCCATCTAACTTGAATTCGATAATCTAGATCACATCCTATATGAAGGAACACATTGTCCCTTCACCTAGGTTTTGTAGGATCGAAAACATGCTAGAGGGGGGTGAATAGCGTGTTTGCACGCTTTTCGATTTTTTATAAAACTTTCGAGTGCGGAAACGAAAGCGATTACACACAAGTATCGATAGCAGTAAATAAGTGCAAGAAAAATAAATGACTCATTTATTTTTACTTGGTTCACAGCGCAACGCTGCTACTCCAAGGCCCACGGTCCTTGACCGTTTTCGATGGGCAATCCACTAATTCACTTGCCCCTTTCCGGCAGCAAGTGTGTCAAAAAAATCCGGTTACAAAGCTCGATTACAGAATTAAAATGAATAAGTACAGAACTTGTTACCAAACTTTTTGCGTGAAGAAAGCTCGCTTCCCGAAAGTCGAATTCGTCGACTCAGTGTGAAGAGAAGATTGCTTGAAGCTGGCACAGCACCGATGTCGAACTTGGAATGCTTGGGAGTCGCGAGAACGAGAGTTGAGAGTTTTTTTTATTGTTTGATTTTTTTCTCGGCTGCTGCTCGCGGAGTGCTTATATAGTCGACCTGGGTCGACTCCGATTGCAATCTGGGTCGACTCCAGTAGATGTGGCAGATAAAACTTCATCCCTTCGTCGTTTATCTTCTCTGAGTCGACTCTGATCTCGTTCTGGGTTTTTCATTAAATATA
>NC_133879.1:4359027-4433197 GCF_044706935.1 Curcuma longa
TCCTGAAAAAACAGTAATGAATTCATTAGAATAACACAAATAAAGAGAATGGTATCATAATATGAATTATCTGCTGCTAAATTAACTGTTTGGGAATGTCACCATGGATAATACCTCAATTACCCCTCGCCTCCTATCAGTAGTGCGCTGAAGAACATGATCCTTTGTTTGAAGCAGTCTTCTAGTCAGTTGAGGGCTTGCAAATTGATTAACATTCAGGTTTCCTGCTGCTCCACTTCTCCTAAAACCTTTAAACAACCTCAGAAAAAAGGCTGCAGGCCAAAGGATCCAGGACAGCCAAACTTTTGATCAGGCGTATTGTACGTCGATCATATCTACTGACTGTGCTGCCATTTGATAGTCGTGAAGCCTGAGACATTGGAGATGCAGGACATAGATTGTCATCATAATCTTCTTCACCAGCTATAGAAGAAGCATCGATGGAAGTTTCAAGATCCAAGGACAACTGATGAACCAGCATGTTGAATGAAGAAACACCACTGTCATGAGTAAAAAATTTACTTGGAGAATGAAAGGAACCTAGAAGCAAAAATTAGATTTTTCTTATCAACTACCTTAGATCCAAAAGAAAGGATACACTAGATTCTCTGTGTTCACCTTGTCGAAAACAAGCTAACAAGTTTTTCATTGGGGAGAAAATGCATAGAATAAAGTATTGAAGGGATGTTTTAAAATTTATATCATGATCTGTAGCAAACAACTCCTAATTATATTGTACATGGCTTCTATCTAGAAGAAAAAGCAGAGCACTTATGTGAACAGAAGATCCTACCACCAACTTGTCATTGATCAAGTTAAGGCTCCACTCTGCTTCTGTCATGCATTTCATCATCTACTTTAGAAGGTAGAAAATTTTCAACTTCTACCCATCTAAATAGAAGAGAAAGTTGGAGAGAAAAAAAATGGTGAGAAAATTGGATAGATGCATAAGTTATTGATCCAGTCTACTAGGAGAGAAAGTGAAGCATAGATAGAATGTCGAAGGGTTTCAAAAGCAATACTTTTCTTCTGGATCTCATCATCGCAATTCTGGGGGGAAATGTTGAGGGGGAGAGAATCAATACCAATCTTACAGAATCAAAGCAATAGCTTCTAAAAGAATAGACAACAAAATTGTATCGGCATCCAGTATTCTTTACTAAATTATAGCCTAGTCCACACAATTCATCATATTTAGAGAACTCATGCTCAGAAGTAAATTAAAGAAAAGGCATATAAGATAATCACCAAAGTGAAACAGCCTTATACATTTCATAAAAACAACAAGCTTTGGCTCATTCACTTCCCTAAGTCTTAAAAGTATATTCTAGCATTTTCCAGAATGTATCTACTTTTGCAACCATGTAATAGGTTTTCATGAGAATGGATTGCCAATTCACTTCATAGTCCAAAAAAAAAAGAAGGTAAGATTGGTACTAACTTCAAAATAAGTAAAATGGGAAAATGCATATTCTTATATCACATAAAAGCAGCACATTCAAGCATACTTCTCCATCCATCTAGGTAGGCGAGGTCCACGTAAAGTGGGTCTTAGCTCCCAATCATGGATCCCCTCTAGAATGTTGGCTTTCCCTGGCAGTATCGACAACACAAGTGCTGAAACACCATTTATCAACCTCGCAATATTGATCAAAGATTCATAAGTGAATGACTTCACTGACCTGCAAGACAATGTTGGAAGGGAACAACAATGTTAACTATTTTTTAAGAAAGATAAAATTCCAAGAAGAAATGTATGTAACTATAGGCTTGATGCTTAGAATGATGTTTGTATGTCAAAAAGAAACATCCAGATTCTGAAGTGCCACAACTATCCACTCGACAATGGAGTAACATGCATTGTCAAAAGAAGATAAAATTACCAAGCTAATGCCAAATATAGATCTTAAGATATTGCAATCATTTTTGCGAGTAGGCATGCAAATACCTTCTTGGCACAGAAAAGCCAACTAATCTTATTCTTCGCTCTCCATTATGAATATCAGCTAACTTTAGTTTAAGGTGATTGCATTTTTAACTTTGGTGATTAACATGTATGTCATGGTAGTGATGGGAATGCCTATTTTTCATAGGTCCTCTATGGTGCATGTTTTATTTTTTTTATCGATCAGTCAATTAGACAGCCTCCCTTCTTTAATCACCAGGATGGAAAGACTAAAAGGACTTCTTTTTCTCTGATCGACAGAAGAGGAAAAGGTAGTGGATATAATGTATTAATGAAGTAAAAACACATCCAAATCAAGATGCAAAAAACATTGATTTTAATTCCACACCATTCCTCGATCAATGTGCCAAGATGCCTGAGTTTGTCCTTGATTTTAAGATCACCCTGGGAGTTAAGGGTGGACTAACCTTAATGAAAGTAGGATCAATTGACCCCACAATAATTTCCAATCACCGTACAACTTATATACATTATTAAATTGTTAGCAAATTTTATATAAGCTACTAACACCCTAAAATCATGAATAACATCACATATCTATTTCTATAATATCTTATGTCCATTAATGTTATTAACTATTTTCCTCCATCCAATTGAATCAAGATAAACCTAATACACCAAATAAAAAAAATTGTCCATTGTTTAGAAATTGAAGGGAGCTGAATAAGCATTAAACACAATCAAAACCAATCAAAATTATCAATTTGGTTTGGATTGAATTAAATTCATATTAAAATTTCATAACTTTTAAATTTTAATTTTTTTTATGGACTAAAATTCTTGCTATAACATGTCATATTAAATTGTTATATATTGTGATTCTTTTCACACAGATTTTATAACACTGTATTATTCATTGTTGTGGGAAAAAGTAGTTTTCTAACCATGTATATCTTTAAAATTAAATTAGACTAAAAATATTTATAAATCATGGGATCACCTAATCCCGTAGATCGTGGATATAATTCCATAGATCATGGGATATAATCATGAGATTTGATTCCATAATGCAATATAATCATGGGATGGGGTCTAATTCCATGGGATATTATAATCATGGGATTTGATTCCATAAATCATGGGATCTAATAGTGTATCTAGTCTTATGTTCTATTGTTAGGATTGTTATATATATATATATATATATATATATAACTCACAGTTTTTTCGAAGTGAGGTACACTAGAAAAATCTTTCATAAAATTATTTCTCAATTTCAGTTATGTTATCAAAGTGTTAGGCTAGGTTTTGAGTTCCCTTCTTCTAGCCTTCATATGTGATTTTTTTTTCGCTATTTTACTTGTTTTCTAATGACAAAATGATGCAGGAGCATCCAACAACACGATTAATTTATTTCCGATACAACTATATTCCCCTCCGAGCTGTGACGAGAAGAACTCAAAGCTACCAACCTCCCTTTTGGGCCTTCAAAAAGGACAATTGAGACTACCGATAAGGAAGATGATCAACCCGTGACCTCCTGATGTCATACTCATCAGCAAATCGATGAGGATTCTTAAAGTCTAGCAACTACTAATAAATTTTATTAATTTGGTGTCAGACGATCTTCTTCCTGGGCGACCACCTGACACTACTCTAAACTCGAGGACGAATTTTTTTCAACCTAGGACAACTGATGCAGGATGATTCGAAAATTTTATTACTATTTTTTATAATTTTTATTTTTAGTAATTTTTAGAGTTTTTTAGTATTTAGAGTAGTTTTGAGAATTTTTATTAGTTTTGAAATTTTTTATTTTTTTATTTTTAGGATTTTTAAGTCTGTTTAGGATTTTTAGGATTTTGAGTCCGTTAAGAAATTTTTCTTTCTATTAGGATTTTGTCTTTCTTTTACAAGTTAGAATTTTAAGTCTATATAAACATCTTATAAGTTGATATTTAGGAAGAAATTTTAATTTAATAATATTTTTGCAGTGCCGTTTATTTTCCTATCTCTTATTATTCTTTCAAATCAACAAGTTTTAAAGATTGTTTTCGGTGTTCGCAGTCGAACCAACGGATTCAATATTGCTCGCAGGATAATCGTTATTTTGTCTGGCGTCAGTTGGTATCAAAGCATTGCCCGCAGGATAATCGCTATCCCTACCTCTTTTATCATTGAGCAGTCATTTAGGGGCCTTAGCTAGTGATCCAGGTTGTTTCTCAACGATTAAGTTTATCCCCCATCGTCTCACTGGTCGACCTTAATCCCACTTATTTTTTTTAGGGGGGTGGGGGGGGTCATATCTAGTATTCAGAATTTGCCTCAATTTGGTACCGCTCTCGCAGCCTAGACCGAAACAATGCTTTACCCCTAGATGTCCAGTTAACTGCTGCGCCTCAACGCATTTCGGGGAAAACTAGCTAGCTCTAGATTCGAGTAGCATTTCACCCCTAATCATAACTCATCCGTTGATTCTTCAACATCAGTCGGATTGACGTCGGACAAAATAGTGATTATTCTGCAGGCAATATTGAATCTGTTAGTTCGACTGCGAATGCCAAAAATATTCTTCTAAAACTTATTGATTCGAAAGAATAACAAGAGATAGAGAAATAAACGATACTACCGAAAATATTATTAAACCAAAACTTCTCCTTAAATATCAACTCATAAGAAAGACAAAATCCTAATAGAAAGAAAAATTTCTTAACGGACTTGAAATCCTAAAAATGCTAAACGAACTTAAAAATCCTAAAAATAAAAACTTTTAAAACTGATAAAAATTCTCAAAACTATTCTAAATACCAAAAAACTCTAAAAATTACTAAAAATAAAATTTATAAAAAATAGTAATAAAATCTTTGAATCATCTTGTATCAATCGTCCCAGGTTGAAAAAAAAAATTCATCCTCGAGTTTAGAGTAGTGTCAGGTAGTCGACCAGAGAAGAAGATCGTCTGACGCCAAATCAACAAAATTTATTAGTAGTTGCTGGACTTTAGGAATCTTCGTCGATCCACTGACGAGTATGACATCAGGAGGCCACGGGTTGATCATCTTCCTTGTCGGTAGTCTCAATCGTCCTTTTTCAAAGCCCAAAAGGGAGGTTGGTAGCTTCGAGTTCTTCTCGTCACAACTCGGAAGGGAATATAGTTATATCGGAAGATAAACTAATCATGTTGCTGGATACTCCTACATCAGACGCCCCAGGTTGAAAAAAACTCATCCTCGAGTTCAGGATAATGTCTTCAGAATAAAAAATCCTTAAGTGTTGATGAATCAAAAGTCGTCGCGTAAATGGTAGGAAGATCCTCTGATATTAACTCAAAATCTCTGGGCGATTGTTATACTTCTAATGGAACATACACTGCATCCTCAGATAACCTGCCATCTAGAATCTCACAATCCTCACCATAAAATACCTCATCATATACTGGCTCGCCAGTTGACTCGATCTTGTCTTCGTCATAAATTGAACCACCGACTATTCGATCTTGTCATCCATATCTTTCTCAAGAAAAATTTTATCCAAGTAAAAGGAAAAGAACTTACGACCATTAAAATTTTGGGCACTACGATCATAGTGTAAGGCTTCCTCAACCGGAACCTACCTATCACGACCTTGACCACGTACCTCACGATCTTCAAGATCTTACACCGTTAGACATTGGAATAACTCCGTAACTTATTACTGTAGATCTTCAAGTATCTCATCGCAGGTGCTACGATCACGGTGCGAGGCTTCCTCAACTGGAACCTGCCTGTCACGACCACGACGACCATCCATGGGATCTAAGAGCTCTGATACCAACTGACGTCGGACGGGATAGTGATTATCCTGCGGGTAATGCTCTGATACCAACTAACGCCGGACAAAATAGTGATTATCCTACGGGCAATATTGAATCTGTTGGTTCGACTGGGAACACCAAAAATAATCTTCTAAAACCTGTTGATTCGAAAGAATAACAAGAGATAAGGAAATAAACGACACTGTTGAAAATATTATTAAATCAAACTTCTCCTTAAACATCAACTCATAAGATGTTTATATAGACCAAAACCCTAACTTGTAAAAGAAAGATAAAATCCTAATAGAAAGAAAAATTTCTTAAAGGACTCGAAATCCTAAAAATCCTAAACGGACTTAAAAATCCTAAAAATAAAAAAATAAAAAATTTCAAAACTAATAAAAATTCTCAAAACTACTCTAAATACCAAAAAACTCTAAAAATTACTAAAAATAAAAATTATAAAAATAGTAATAAAATATTTGAATCATCTTGCATCACAAAATAGAATATTTTGTATGTTCCTTTTACCAACCTTTTGGATTCCTTCCTCTATTTTTCATCAATGGTGGTTTGTTTTTGTTGCTTGACCTTCATTATCGATTTATTCCTCATTTTTACTAATTTTTCTGCAAATTTTAACTTATAAAAATGTCAGGAGGTGTAGAAACAATCAGTCATCTTATAGGTACAGGGCCAAAACTGGAATATCCTCAACTTGAAGCATGGGGTGAAGAAGAATCGATGATTATAGTGTGGCTATGGAATTCAATGGTTCTTGAGATTAGTGAAACGTGTATATTCTTGGCTACTACTTAGGACATTTTGGGATGTAATGCAATAGATATATTCAAAAGCAAAAGGCACGACAACTATATAGTATAGGTGAAGGTGAAAACAATGGTTGCTAAATAAGGTAGTTAAACACAAAATCAATAGAAAAGTTTATGTCAAGAAGTTGATCATTATAGGGTGATAAAAATAAATGTTTGTTGTTCTAAAGGAGTTCATTAAGATAACCATTATGATTTCCTTATAGGTTGATCATGTGAGAATTCAGATTCATTGTAAGCAGGAAATTCCATGCCTTATGAAGTGGTAGCACTGGCTTGAGGAGAGGAAAGCAGAAGAGGACTTATGATCGAATCATACAACACCAAATGATCAGTTGTGGTAGCTAGCGGTCGCAATAATTTAATCACAAACATGGAAAAAGCATGATTTCCTGAAAGTAGAAAACTTAAACAATTAAAAGCTCTTGATCATGATAGTTTATGGTGCACCTATTGTAAGATGGCATATCATGCTCGTGAGCAGTGTTGGAAGCTTAATAACAAACCTCTCAACCAAGAGTAGGGGCATCAAGGAGAACAAATAACAATCAATGATTTTATGCATATGGTGAAGTCATAACAAAATAACGTTGTACCAAAGGATTTAGGTGGACTCAGCTAGGAGTAGGGATTTGTTATTGGTAACTTTGACAAATCTTCAAGTCATTAATCCTCTATTGGATTAAATGTCTTAAATACACCCTTTTTCTACTTTTCGATCATAGATTTAGAAGCTACGGATAATATAACCCATTCACCAAGTGTCTTTTCAAGATACTCCCATGTCCAAGCAACATAAACATGGTCACAGCTAATGGATGGTTCTTTGACTACTGTAGCAGGTGTAGGAGATGTTAAAATAAGTCCATCATTAAGCTTTTAAAAATGTTCTTCATGTTCCAAATTATCCAGCTATCCAAAAGTTCACAAAACTTATGTTGCAAACGCTTCATCAAGGAGAAGCTAGAGAGTGAGTTGAGTTGTACCCCTTACATCTGTACATAAAAGCAACATGCACATATCTTCACTAAAGGGTTAAGTAGCTCACTATTTTAAAGTATAATATCCAAGCTGAGAATAGTAAACACCTATTGAGTGGCCTGATGGGCAGTGTGGGAGTGTCAATTTATATCCCTAAAATTAAATTAGGCTAAAAATATTTCATAAATCATGGGATCATCTTAGTCCATAAATCGTAGGACATGGGATCTGATTCCATAAATTATGGAATATAACTATAGGATCTGACTCCATGGATCATGGGTTATGATAGTGTAACTAGTTTATTTTTCTATGGTTAGGATTGTTATTGTAAATATTTTTAAAGTACACTTGAAAATCTTTCATGAAATTGTTTCTCAATAACTGACAACCATAAATTTGTTAATTTAAGGATGAATTTGATATTTTTATTTATTTTGGTTTACGCTTAACCAAACAGGAAAAAATTAAAATTTTATCCCATTTTAGTCAACTCAAAACAAACCAAAGTTTTATTATTTGAACTGAATAATGAACACCTATATTCTCTATCGTTTCAATTTTCCTTTGTAATTTACAAGAAATTGTTTCTCAATAACTGACAACCATAAATTTGTTAATTTAAGGATGAATTTGATACTTTTATTTATTTTGGTTTACGCTTAACCAAACAGGAAAAAATTAAAATTTTATCACATTTTAGTCAACTCAAAACAAACCAAAGTTTTATTATTTAACTGAATAATGAACACCTATATTCTCTATCGTTTCAATTTTCCTTTGTAATTTACAAGAAGTAATACTTCCTCATCCTTGAATTTTCCTTTTCTCATTGTTCACCCTTTCTACTACATCCAGAAGAGTCTATATCTAGTTCCATCTAAATATTTCCTTGAAAATTCATGAGAAATTTTAAATGTATATTTCAAAGTTCATATATATTTGAATTTTCTTTTATTCAATTGTTCTTGTTTAGATCCTCAATATGTTGCCTATGAAGTCATGAGACCGTTTAAAATCTCGACCGGTGCCGAGGTTTCGGTCCTGAAATGGAACGATATTATTTCGTTATCGTATCGTGTCATACTGATATAGTTTCAATATTTTTTAAATATAAAACATATTAATTAAAAATAAAAAGTTTAATCTAAAATTTTAAAATAAAAAATAAATTATTTTTTAATATATATATAATGGGATAATTTTATTAGACTTTAATTAAACCTATTTAAATCATCTCAATCATAGTAACTAGAAGTTGATTAAAATTATTAATTTAATTAAACCTAAATTCACTATTTCTGCCCTGTTCCGCGCTCTCATGATGCATCCTCGTCGCTGCGCTACTCCGAAGAGGTCGCATGAGTATGATGGCGCCTCCTATTATACACCACGATTATATATATATATAGAGAGAAAATATTTAATCAAATTAATCGATTGAAACTTCATTTAGTTAATACAAAAGAAAATAATAACATAATTAATAATAAATAAGGAAATAAATATAAAAGAATATACATGATTTATTAGATTTTTTAGAATTTAAAATGAATTTTTAAATATTTTAATGGGATAAATTGATTAAGATTTTAAAAAGCATGTTTGGTTATCCTATTTAAATGAGGAGTTGATAGAAAACATTAACCTAAGTTTGATTAAAACCTAAGTTCATTTTCCTTCCTTCCGCGTCTTCTCCCGCTGCCCACGCCCGTGTGTTACCGCAGCCTCCTTCGCCTGTCCTCCTCCGGTCGCTACAGCAGTGCCACAGCTAGCCTCCCCACCTCCGACCGCGAGCATCTTGCCACTGCAGCAGCACCCGCCAAGGAATTGTGGTCATTGCTACCTCCCCCTCTGTTGTCGTCACTGATGCCACCACCAGCCAGCCGCACACTGCATGCCTCCAACGGAGTCGTGCGAGCCCGACGACACCTCCGGACGCATTGCGCGGCTGCGGAGATCCCTCTGGACAAATCGCAAGAGCTCAGCGGGACCTTAAGGTGCCCCAACACCGAAGCCTTCACTGTGCCGGTTTCAACCCACGGACGGAACAAAATTTTCATCCGTATCAGAGGAAACGGCTCAAAATTTCATTCCTTGCATGAGACTAGCTTATTTTGGTTTACTTCAAACATCTGTGTTGGTAAACAAATATTTCAATTTTTTATGTGAATAAGGATTTTGAATGTGTTGGCCACTTTACTAAAAGTCATTGGATCCCATCATAGTGTCATCTTTAAAAGGTGCATTATTTAGGGTTTCGGTTAATTTTACTCTTAAGTTAAATTCTTAAAAGTTGTTTAAGTTTTTAACAAGTTCTTATATTTATTGGGCTGAATTAGACTTTATTTAAAGAGAATTAGTTTAGAAAACGGGATCTCTTAATTCTTCTATAAAAAGAGCCCTAAAGCTCCCCTTGCAAATCAACTTATGTTAAGGAAGGCTATGATTAAAACTCATTTGGATTTATCTTGGCACGCTTTGAAATGCATCGAGGTGTCAATGTGTTGACTATGGCATGGTAGAATACTAAAATAATTCATTCTAACCAAAGATTGCAATACTTACCGCAAATCTTAACGAATACAATTCTTCAAATGTTGACTAGAACAAAATCTAAATATATTACATGTAATTTCGGTAACAAGAAAAGAATTGATAGAGTATAAGATGGATGGAGTTGAAATCCTTGTAGGATTTTAATTACCACAATTCTATTGTACAAAGAGAAGCAAATATCGACAAATATAATTAATAAAATAAAGAATATATAGTTGAAATGGAAAGGAGATTTGAGGTCTTATGTGATTGTAGTGTGACCATTAGGCTAAAAGGAAACTCAAATAAAACTATGGTACTTACAAGGCTTCATTGATCTGAATGTTGGGCTATTAGGAAACAATAGAAACATCATTAGGCTATTAGGAAACACTAGCAAGAATTTTGGGCTATTAGGAAATACCAGGAATAAAAAATTAATGCAACATAGATGAAAATGTTAAGATAAAATTCAAAAGAAACTCAGTGAAGCTTTGTAAGATAAAAAAAAAAAGAGAAAAAATTATAGGTAAGAAGAGTTGAATCTAGTATAATGGAAGGTGTAAGAATTAGGAGTATATTACCTATATAATAAAAAAAATCATTTTTAATTAATTTTAATATGGCAGTAATATTGTCTTGCATAATAAATCTAAGTAGTTAACCCTAAATATTTGGCACAAACATGGCTTGGTGATGATTATATAAAAATAATATATATATATATAATTAATACCTAAAATGTTTATTACTTGAATTAAATATTTATGTTAAGGCTTACAAGTTCAAAGATAGCATATAAATTAATTCAGGATTTTATGTCATCGTTTAAATTAGTTCAAATAAACCAAGCACTTTTTTTTTTTAGAAAAATTGCACATGTAACATATAAATTTGTGGCCATTATATGATCCTCTCAAAATCTGCCTAGGTGATCATGTAAGTGTCAGTCACATAAGTGGGCCAACATAGGGGTTCTTTAAAAATTAAAACAATGCCAAAGAATTTGCCCTTTTAATATGCCCAAAAAAAAATCAATGACATGGTTAAGAAGTAAGAATACAATTCCTAGCAAAAACCTTGAAAAGACAATTTCACTACATAACAAACTCATGGAAAATTATAATAAATAGTTAAGTCAGACTTGTTTGTAAGATTCTAACCTATAATTGCTCAAACAAAATTTTATGTATATACTCCTAAATAGATTATCATGTAAATTAATAATTTAGTAATATGATTAATTATTGTAAAATAATAAAATGTAACTTACTTTCAGTTGAGTCTTTGCAAACTTATTCAAATACAGGAATATGATCATTTATTTGGGAAGATGCTTGTTTTAAGATACCATAATCATGAAGTTAGAAGCATCTTCTTTCATTGACATTTGACAGAAACATAGGTCAAAAACAAAAGCATATTTGTTCGTTATTAAAGAAGACGGTCTGATAGGTTTCCATACCAACTTCCAAAGTTGTGACATTTGCACAAAGAACCACAACAGTTCAATCACTTGCAAAAAATACAATGTTACTTCGCTCACACCGAAATACAGAGATAAAAAGGATAAATCAGAAAATAATCTTTCATTAACTATTTTTTGATAAAAGAAACATCTGACATAGAACATAAACTGATGAAATGGATCAATAAGTTCTTGTTTACTAATTTTCTATATCCATCCATCGCTACATCAAAGAATGTGGATGAAGTGTTTTTGCAGTTGTAGTATGATTGAGTTTAAGCTTAGCACCATTCTAATACATTTCCACATATGACTTAAAATGATCCTGCAGTGTGAATTTCATTTGTCTGTCAAATTTGGGATCCTCTGAATAATAATAGTCTCTTGGAAATAACATGAGGTGTAAACTCAAAAACTTAATTGCTACCTAGACATATAATAGGATCCCCTAAGATAAAGTTAGGAAGAGAAGCAAAGCCAACTGCTCGATTAGCCTTATCAACCTAGCTAAATTTCTAGCATCCCCACCCTCTTTCACAATCATATCCATTTCTGATAACTCCACCCATCAAATTGGCTAAAGTATCTCCTTTTCTTTTCTTTCTCTAAACACCCACTAACATCAAACGTTGATTAATACCATGCATATTGCATCTCCAAAATAATATTCGGCAGTAGTCAAATTGTAAAAAGGAAGCCACGCAAATCCTTCTCCCTTTTCCCCTTCTTTTAGCAACTCAAATTCCTAAAACAAACAATCAAACATAAGTTCGATTACAGGAGAAGGAACGGGAACCTACTCCTTGGTGACAGCGAGTAGATGATCGACGAACCGCTGCAGCATGATCCCTCCTGCCGCTTCGCCAGAAACGAAACCCTAGAAATGATTGCAGGGAATCAATCGACGAGACCAAACAAGGGAGGAGGAGGATAACGCGAGCCAGCAAGATTGTCGGGGCAGAGTTCAAATCGGAGCCCGTCGAGGATTAGAATCCACGCTTCCGCGCATCTCCCTGGCCACGCCGCATGGGCAACTGACGCACGCAAAATCGCGTTCAAAGCCGGACGACGCGTGGAGGGGAAGGGGGGAGATTTCGGTGGCCACCGCAGAAGTATTCTTATGCGTGCGGTCGAAACACGGTGGGATGGGATGGCCGCACGCGGCTGACTGACACCGGCCGAGACACGCAAGAACCAACGTTGTCGGTGGGGAAGCGGACGTGTTTTGAAGATACCCACAATTTGTGCCCATGCAGGCGCAGGCGGTGCGAGCTCAATGTGAGAGCGAGGACTGATTGAGGTGGAGTCTGGGGGTGGTTTTCTGGGTGCATGTTGACAGAGGAAAATGCTCCACTGCTTCGCCTTTATAACCGCCTAACTGAAAATAGAAAATCTTTTTAACAGTGTTTTTGCCCATATTTGCATTATAGAATATCGACATTGATACGAGTTACTTAATCTAATAGAAAGAAGAAAGCTATGCAATCTAATGAATGACACACAAAAAGAGGTTGTGTTTATTTAAGGCGATTTTTTAAAGGGTAAATTTATCAAATCGTGAAATTAAATGTTCTTTAAAAAAAATTAAAAGGATGTCTCATAGATGTTTTATTTTGAAAATACTCCTTTATTTTAAGGTTGTTATAGTAGTTATAACGTATAGAAGCTATTCTTTACATGCTATAATGTGATTAGGATTTAGAATTTGAGATTTAATTTCATTAAAATGAAATAGATAATTTTTTTCATATTATATTAGCTGTCGAGTAGCTGCTACATAATTATAGCTAAATTATAAATTTTAAAATCTTGCACTTTGAATATTATTATATTAAAATACTTTTTATCAACTTAGTCAAAATTATTTAAATTTTAAAATCACTTTAAATTAATCAAAATTATTTTAAAATAGTTGTAAAAACTAAAATAAGTAGTTGTTAGAGCATCCACAACTCACTCCCATTAATACCCTCCACCTCATTAAAAAGCATAGAGTCTACTGCCACATACTCGTTATAACAACATATCTCTTTCACCCATATTCCTTTTAACATTAACACTCATTATTTATGGGTCCCACCATCTACTCAATCATCTTAAAATTATATAATATTAAATAAATATTTTTTAAAAATATTTTTAAATATTAAAATTATTATTATTTTTAATAATAATCTTACTTTTAAAATAATAATTTTACTATTTTTAAAAAATAATATTAAAAATTTTATTTAATTTTAAAATAGCTGTTAAAACTAGCCGTTTTAATAAATATAATTTAAAAATAAAACAATACACGTGGGTGGGCCAGCCTCCTGACTGGCCCACCCCGCTTTTAATTGAACGCGTTCAATTGGAGGGTGTTATAACACCCTTCCACAATGGTATTTAACACCAATGGGGGTGTTATAACACTCCGTTAGAGCATCCATTGTGGATGCTGTTACAATATTATAACAATATTGTATTAGGTCTTGCATATTATAATAGTTACATAATAGCTTTTACATCTTGTAATAGTTAATCATAGTTGCTATAATAATGCTAAAAATAAGAAACAATATTATAACAGCTATTCGATAACTTTTATATGTTGTAACAACTATTGAATAATTATTATACGTTATAGCAATTATTAATATATGCTATAGTAACACTAAAATAAGAGGTATTCCAAAAATAAAACATTTGATTGGAGCACATTTTAACTTTTTTTAGAAAAATGTACCTATTTGATATTTCTTTTAATTTGCATTTTAGAATATCGACATTGATATGAATTACTTATTCTAATAGAAAGCGGAGGAGAAAGCTACGCAATCAGGTGAATGACACAGAAAAAGGTCATGTTTACTTAAAGGGGATTTTTAAAAGGGTAAAAGTTAAAAGGGCATCTTAAATTTATCAAATCGTTAGATAGGTGTCTATTTTTCAAAACAAGTTAAAAGGGCATCCCATAAAATATTTTATCTTGAAAATTCTCCTTTATTTTAGCATTGTTGTAGTAGCTACTCAATAGCTACTGTAACATATAGAAGTTACTCTAACATATAGAAGTTACTCTGTAGCTTTTTTTTACAATGTGTTTATGAAAAGATTTAAGATTTAATTTGATTAAAATAAAATAAATAAATTTTCACATTATAATAACTATCGAGTAGCTGTAATGGTGGAGCCAGGTACAAACGTACCTGGGCTCCAGCCTGGGGTCAATTTCAAAGTTCATTAGAATTTTAATGGATTTTTTTTATTTTGACAGATGATAAAATTATTATGGTATCAGCCCGGGGTTAATTTTTGTTGTTTGTTGTTGAAAAAAATTTAGCCCAGGCTGATTGTAAATCTTGGCTCTGCCATTGAGTAGCTGTTATACATTGTACTAGCTACCAGTGGCTACTACATAGTTATAGTTAAATACTAAATCTTAAAATTGTGAGCATTAATTAAATTCTAAACTCTAAATATTATTATATTAAAATATTTTTTACCAACTTAGTTAAAATTATTTAAACTTCATTAAAATTATTTTAAATTAATCAAAATTACTTTAAAATAGTTATAACAGCTACTAAGTGGCTACTATAATACTACAATAGTATTGTATTAGATATTGTAGTAGTTACAGAATTGCTTCTATATATTGTAATAGTTAATCGTAACTGCTATAATAATGTTGAAAATAAGAAATAATATTATAGAAATTACTTAATAACTTCTACACATTGTAGCCACTGCCGAGTAGCTGCTATACATTATACCAGTTACTGATAGTTGCTACAATAACATTAAAATAAGAGGTATTCTAGAAATAAAGCATCTGATGGGGCATTTTTTTTTAAATGTACCCATTTAATGTTTCTTTTAATTTAGGGCACTCTTTATTTTTTATCCTTCCTTAAATTAGTTGGACATTCTACTACACACTATACTAGATGCCTAAATACTAATAAAATCTACTATTTAAATATATTTTTTTAGGACCTGTGTGAGTTAAAGGGAGGTAAATAGCTTTTATCACTTATTATCTTGATCTTGTGATCATCGTTTGAATGCACAACGGAATTCTTAGCTTGAATCAAACTCGACGTCATATGCATAACTCCTAGCGATCTCTCTCTACTAGAATATTTTCCTTTTCAGATACCTTTTGAAGGCGGAGAAGTCTCTTACAATCTTGTTCTTACAAAAAAAATGCAAATTAAACAATACAAAATACAAATGAAAATGAAAGCAAAAATACTTTACAATTGAAATTTTTATTTTGGATGCTTATTTATCACTTTAGAATCTTCTTGATGGTTGAAAATACAGTAGCACTTCGTCTCTAACCTCTCAAGAACCGATACCGCCTATTTGCCTCGAAACCCTCCTTTAAAGGTTGTTCTTCGGGCTGATTTCCACCAACCAATCGATTGTCATGTTAGATATTTTACTTGATCAATCGATTGAAAGTTCACAGTCGAACTAGTCAATTGAGTCTGAAGTCTTCTGTTTGATGGTTACAGTCAAGCAATCGATTGCACTAATTGATTGTTGGACACCAATCAATTGATAGTCAACCCTAAACCTTGAATTTCGAGTTTAGGATTTATCAATCGATTGGTGAACTATTGTTCACATAGCAAACTCCAAATTTCAGATTTAGGGTTTGCCAATCGATTGTTACGTTGTGTCAATCAATTGCTAACTTTAGTTTCAGCCTTTTCAAAGATGAATTCATATCTTGCTTAGTATTCGATTGACCTCAACCTATCAGAACTTTCTCTGTCCAACATCTGATCATTCGTGACCTTTTGAGATTTTTTGTTGCACAATATCATCTTTGACCTATTGAGACTTCTCTCGTTGCAAAGTATCCGATCAATCGTGACTCACTTAGACTTTCCGTCTCATGCTAAGTGTCTGATCCTCCATGATTCACTTGGACTTCTCTGATCACTAAGTGTTTGGTCAACCATAATTCACATGAATTTTTCATCTCGTATCAAGTGTCCGATCTTCCACAACTCACTTGGACTTTCTCGATCACTAAGTATCCAATCAACTGTGATCCACTTGGATTTCTTTTGTCAACTCCCTGTTGAACTTCTGGTCATCAAGTGTCCGGTCAACCATGACCCACTTGGACTTTCTTTTTGTGCTAAGTGTCCGATCCTCTATAATCCACTTGGATTTTTCGAACGTCAAGTATCTATTCAACCTTGACCTACGTGACTCTTATTAACATATTGATCAAACATCAAAAATCTAATTCAAGTCAAACCGAGCTTGGTCAACCTTGATGAGGTTGATTACACTAACAATCTTCCCCTTGTTGATGTTTGACAATATGTTTAAGTTAGGCTAACTCATTAACTCAACTTCCTTCTTTATCCTTCTTCTCATGTCAAAACATGAATGAGAGATTCCTAACTTAAATCTTACATTCTCCCCCTTTGGCACACATCAAAAATCATTTCTTAAAACTCATTTATCTCATCCAATCCAATCCTCTCAAATGAAAGTTACCTACCTTTTATTTCATCTAATGCTCAACTTAGCGCATACAACCATTATCCTTCTCCTTCTTTCATATCCAATTCGTGCCTTTGAGTGGTTCTCCCCCTCAAGACACTCTCCCACTTCAATCATTGTATCAACAATGATTCAGAGTTCCTAAACCTTCAGGAAATACTAAAATCTAAGTCATGAGGTTAAATATTTAATCTTGAATCTAATTCTCCTTTTCAAATCCTCATCTTTCTCTTTTTACCATCCTTTTCACATTTTCTTTAAGAAAACCTCTTTGAATATTTATCCAAGTATATCAGAGGATTAGACATAGTTAAAAACCCTAGACGGGAGGCTTAATGGTTGATAAACTTATTTCAGTCAAAAATACAGCTATCAATTGATTGATAACTGACACCAATCGATTGGTAACTGATACCAATCAATTGGTGACCTAAAAATTTAAAAATTTAAATTGAATTTTAGAAATTTATAAGAAATTCTATGAATTTTAAAAAATCATAAAATTTCATATAGATATTATTTATGTCAAATACTATTAAGAAAAAATAATTTTCTATGAAAATATATTTTATTTTAAAGAATGGTACATTAAAAACTTTAATGTTTCACTCTAACTTTATATCAATTTAATCAATGGTGATTCCTATTAACAAATAAACTTTACCAAGGTTTTCTAAAATAATTTTTAAATGATTTTTAAATACAATTTTTAACCATGATATATAGGTTAAATGCACATGACTTGCATATTAATTTTCCCCATGATTAGCCATGTAAAATCCATATGTTGATGCACTAAAACTAAATCAACATCTTGAGCCTTGTTCATCATCCTTACCTTTTACTTTTATCTAAAGTCTCTCACCATATAAGTCATTCTATAAGTTTTTGTGAGATGTGAAATTTATTTCTTTTTCTAAAATTATGGGATCATGCATCTCTATTTAGATATTTTGCATTTGATTATCCTATCTAGGATGTCAACTAATACTCTTTTTGTCCTTAATCGAATTGAAATAATACATGACTGATCCAATGCATACTTTCAAAAGAAAATTATTATAACCCAATGATGCATGTATGATATGACATGTATCAAAATATCATAGTAAGATATAATATTAATATATATCATGATATTATGGTATGTGATAGGGCACACAAGCATGGTAGTTGTAACATAAAATAAATTCTTAGATTTTCCATCTAAGTTTCATCAACTAATCACTATGCCAAAAATATAATTTGACATAAGTGATTCTATCTCCCTCGAATGTGCCAAAAACTCATACTAGACACATGTTATGATTCTTCCCTATGGTATACCAATTTTTAATCAACTTAAAAATTCATTTCTTGTTGGCACACTAGAAAATCTTCCAATATAAGATTGAAATTTTTATTTTCAAGATATCACAACACCTTGAAAATGCTCTAACATGTCAACTTCACCATGGATGAGTTAACTACCAATTAAGGTTGACACACTCTATACCCATCCAGTGTGAAGATATCTCATTCTTAGAAATCCAATACCTCTATTGGAGATTCTTGGGTGCACTAGATAGATCACTAGGGATAACTTCCTTAGCTATCTTCCTAATGGCTTTCCTAAACTTTTTTAAAGTCTTAGTCATACTAGTTTCATCAAGATCAACACTAAGGATAACCTCTCTTATAACCTTGACTTGACTCCTAGACCTAAAGTTAGTTTCATAGTTATATGTAACTCTATAGTATGAAGTCATGCTATCCTTGGACTTAGATTTATATCCCAAACCTTTTTTGCCCTTAGATGGCTCTTATCTACCTAACCTTAGGTTTTTTTAGTAGACCCTTTAATCCTATTTGTCATAATTTTTAAGGTCTTTTTTAATTTATCAAGTCTTGACCTCAAAACTTGATTTTCCATTTTTAAATCATTAATCCTTGATTTTTCATAGATGCCTTGGACATTTTTCTTTCTAAGCATATGCCTAAAATTTTTATGGATATTTCTTAGATTATTTTCTACCATCCTATCCATAGATAGAGTAGTTCTAACATGATATAATCTATAATTATCCTTAGAATTTTTATATTTTTTATTATCATGATAATTACCACTAAGATGATAAAATTTAATTCTAACATGCTTGTTATCTTAAAATAAAGAAATACCATTAACTAATAATACATCTTGCTTTAGGTGCTCCCCCCTAAACTTGAGTTTCTTCTCTTTTCTTTACTTTTATATCTCTCCCTTGGACATTGATTTTTGATAATGTCCTTGTTGATTGCATGAGAAACACACAATGTGCTTCTTGCCCTTTCATATCATGGGTCAACCTCTTTTGATTTCTTCTTCACCTTATGTGTCATTTTGACCTTCTTCTTAATTAATTTTGGATACTTGCTCTTATAATGTCCTTTCTCCCTACACTCAAAGCATATTATATGATCTTTATCTTTATGAATTACGTTTGTTATACTTCTTTAATCGTAGGGGTGGCACATGATCCTTCTTTATTGGTTCTGGATGTTGAGGGTTCTTCTTATTCCGATGTTAATGAGTTCTCCCTCTCAATCCTTAAGGTGGATGCTCCTTCAATATTCTCCTTAAATGTTGAGCACCTCTCAACCTCTGAATCGTTCTTGATCCAAAATGTCTCCCTCTTTGAATTTGACTTCATTTTGCATTGATGTTGAATCTTCATGGATCTTGGCTAATTTACTCCATTGATCCTAGGCATCTTGATATATACCTATTTACACAAAATATCATTAGAACCAAATTAATAAAATTGTGGTTACCTTGTCATTTATCTCGAATATTTGGAGGTGTTCCTCATTCCAAATGGCCATCAATTGGGGCTTCAAAATTGAATGCACCAATCTTCAATGTTCATCATGAAAAAATTTTCAACCCTAGCCTTCCATTGAGCAAACCATCCTAATCCAAAAGGAGGTGGACCTTAAATGTCATATCCGAGTCTGTCTTTGAAATCCATTTGACCTCTTCAAAATCTAAAGTTTTATCTTCTACCACTAGCTCATGCTCATGGAGGTTGCTCCGATGAAGAGTAGTCTCATTCTGATACCACTTGTTAGGACCTATGCGAGCTAGAGGAGGTGAATAACTCCAATCACTTCTCATTTTAATTTTGTGCTCGTCGTTTGAAATGAATAGCAGAATTCTTAAATAAAACTTAACACCATATGCACAACTATTAGATTTACTTGTTATTCACCTCCTTGAGACGACTAATCTAAGACCCTACTCCTAGTAATCTCTCTCCACTAGAATCTTTTCTTTTTCGGATACCTTCCAGAGGCGGAGAACTCTCTTACAATCTTATTCTTATAAAAATAAATACAAGCAATACAAAATATAAATGAAAATGAAAGTAAAAATACTTTACAATTAAGAACTTTGCTTTAGATGCTTGTTTGTCACTTTGGAATGTCTCTTGATGGTTGAAAATACAGCAACACTTCGCCTCTAACCTCTCAAGAACTAGCACTATCTATTTGTCTCGAAACTCTCTTTTAAAGGTTGTTCTTCTGGTTGATTTCCGCCACCAATCAATTATCATGTTGGATCCGACTGTTTAAACCTGTAGAATGACTATTTTTATTGACGAATCGATTGCACTAGTCGATTGAAAGCTCATAGTTGAACTAGCCAATAAATTTTGAAGCCTTTTGTTCGATGGCCATAGTCGAGCAATTGATTGTTTAACACCAACTAATCAATTGATAGTCAGCCCTAAACCCTGAATTATGTGTTTAGGGGTTGCTAATTTTTTAGTGAACTTCACCAATTGATTGGTCATGCAGCAAACTCAAAATTTCAAGTTTAGGGTTTGTCAATCAATTACTATGTCATGTCAATCGATTTGTTAATCCTAATTTCAGCCTTTTCAAACATGAATTCACATCTTGCCTAGTATCTGATTGACCTCAATCTATCAGAACTTCCTATGATCATCTATGAGTTGTTGGAATTTTTCATTGCCTAATATTCAATCATCTTTAACCTATTGAGACTTCTCTAGTTGCAAAGTATTCGGTTAATCATGACCCACCTAAATTTTTTATCTCATGTCAAGTGTTCGATCTTCCATGATCTACTTGGACTTCTCCGATAACCAAGTGTCTGGTCAATCATGACCCACTTGGATTTTTAATTTCGTGCCAAGTATCCAATCCTCCGTGATCCACTTGGACTTTCCCAATCACCAAGTGTCTGGTCAACCATAACCCACTTGGATTTCTCTTGTCAACTCCATGTTGTGATGGGAAAGTCTTGAAAAACCGTTTCGGTAAATTCTTGCTGAACAAAAATTTTTCCGAAACGATCTCAAGTTGCCCAATCGTTGGGCTCTTGTGTTTGGTTTACAGGATCCAATATAAAAAGCATAATTTAATTTAGAGCGGAAACATTAAATTATATCTCTTCGGATGAAGGATGTAGATGACCCCTCGATCTTCTGCTGTATTCCTCTCCTCTTTCTCGAACGTTGTGTGGACAACGATCCTTCGAGAATATCTCCACCAGAATTCTCCACCAGAATTCTCCTCTCCGATGGCTAGCAAACTTTCCCTCCTTCTTAGAGAAAAGAGAAAGGGAAGAAGAGGCTGTGGCTGCCGAGAGCTTCAGCCACCAAATAATTAATTCGTGTGTTCTCTCAAAGCCAACCTTGCCCCTTCTTTTATAGCCTAGCCATCCCTTATTTATGGTATAATTAGAGCCATAAACATGGTATAATTGATCCATAAACATGGTATAATTTGATTCAATCAAATCAGAGAATTTGGCATGATTTCGGAAGTTTCCAATTCTGTCTGCGGAAGAAATAAAATTATGATTCTAATCAAATCAAATCTAATCCAGATTTGATTCTAATCAAATCAAATCTCATCTAGATTTGATTCTAATCAAATCTCATCCAGATTTGATTCTAATCAAATCTCATCTAGATTTGATTCTAATCAAATCAAATCTTATCCAGATTTGATTAGAAAAATCATAATTAATTTTCTCTGCGGAAGAAAATTAATAATTTCGTAACGGAAATTTTAATTGGAATTTCTTAACAAAATTTTTCTCCAGAAAAATAATTTAAGAAATTCTTAAAATTTCTTATCCGAAATTTCATATAATTTTCTTAGGTGGATACGAGGTTTTATCCAGAGGCTATAGCAGGGACCTAGAGGAGAAATTGGTTTTGGCCTCTGATACTTTCCTTTTTCTCCCCATTTCCTCACTGTTTTTCATCCATTCTTTTTCCACATTATAGATTGATTATTAATGCTCATCATACTGCAATTTTACTGCAATTAGAGATCAGATCAGTGGCTAAAACAATTTTAAAACACAACTGGAAAAATACTGAATTTCTGCATTTTTTTCCTGTTTTTCTGGAACTCTTTTCTTTATGCTGTTCTATTTTTCTCTTGCACTGTTTCTTCCAATTTCTTGTTAGATTTCTATTGTAAATCATTCTGCAATTTCCCTGCAGCTTAAATTCAAATTCAAGTCAGTATCCAGAAAAATGCAAACTCAGCTGAGAAAACTCAAGATAGAATTGCAGTTTTCTGATTTTCTAATTTTTTTCTGTTGCTTTTTTTTTTCAATCTGCAATTCCTGAAACTTGATCTCTATTAACTCATCAATCTGCAACTCTTCCTTGCAATTCGAATTCAAACCAGTAGCTAGAAAAATTCTCCAAACCAGCTGTAAAAATTCAAAAACAGATTCTACAATTTTCTATTTTTTTTTCCTGCAATTTTTCCTATTCCGGCAATGGAAACACTCCCCCACACTTAAACATTTGTCTGTCTCAGACAAATCAGAACAATACCAGCTCCAAATAACTAGATTCCAGCATTTCCAAATACCAGCATATGCCAGCCCCTTTTGACAAATCTTCATCCTGTTTTTTTTCTTTTTTCCAGCTGTTTCTTTTCTTTTCTTGCTGCCATCAACAAACTTGATTAGATTCCCAATTTGTTGTCTAAAGAATGCTTGAATTGAATCAAATTTCACAAGAATTCATCATCTTATCCCAGCTTTTGACAAATTATTCAATTTCTTGAAACAGTTTTCTGAAAATTCTCTGTTTTGTTCATTTTGTTTTCCTGATGAATCTCAAATTTGATTTTGTATCAATAGCTTATTGTATTTCAATCTTACTTCTTCGAATAAACTGCAATGATTTACTGATAGCAATTTTATAATTAATTCCCACTTTTCACAGCAACATCAACCATTCTGCATCAATCTGCCACCACTGTTTTCAGCCCTACTTTCCAGCTTTGATTCCTCAGTACTAATACAGCAATTAGCCTTTCTTTCAACTCTTCATAGATTCACAGCAATTTAGCTTCAGTAAATTACAATCACAACAGGTTACAATGATTCAAAATTTTAAAATTTGGCACTAATTAGATTAGTACTGAGCAGATTTTCGGAATATGCTAATGTGTGGGGGAATTTGAGCCTTAATTCTCAAGATTCTAGCCTTGAATAAAGTATCATTTAACCATGTATTAGTAGACATTTAAGTCCTGCAGAATTCCGGACACAATTTGCTTGATACATTGGCATAAAACTTTTACACAATCCGCAAGTATACGGAATGTCGTCAAGTAATAAAAAGATATCGATCCACAGGGACTGTGTATTAGCTATAGTGATGTCACTGTAATAGTTATCTAGACTCGGAGGGAAATGGTTGAGTTGAGAATCGTGGTTGTGTGTGTGACAGTAGAAGAGAAAGATTGGCTTGGGGTTTATAGATGAGATGGATGAGTCTAGGATTTCGGTTTCACATTCATGCTAGGTGAAGTCCCTAATTTATGTTCATTCCCTAACTCTCAATGTTTACCACCTTGTAGGGATTCTAACCAATATATCCAATTGACCTCGTCAGGCTTCCTTGGAATAAATCATTGGTGTTCTTACGTCACTATTGTTGGTTTGAGATGATTCTAGATAGCCCGGTTCAAGGCATTCCCGCTGTCACTCGGAATGCTACTAGATTCCTACCCCCTGTCACAGGGTATCCCTTCAGAGACACCTCAGTTTGAGATGTTTCTAGTTAGCCTGGTTCAAGGCATTCCTCCTGTCACAGGCGCCCCAGAATACTACTAGATCCCTTTAGAGACCTCTCACCAACAATTAATGACCGCTAGCTATCCCTTATGGGGGTTTACCACTATGTAGGAATCACTTCGGACTCGCCCGGTTCAAGGCATTCTTCCTGTCACGAAGCGCCCCGGTGTACGGCCTAGGATCTCCCTACAAAGTAATCCACCCCTCATAATCATGCATATTTGCTCACACAAACATTTCATCAAACACGTTCAAGGCACAATACACATGAAACAAAGGTAAACATTTCATTGAATAGGGAAAATGTCATAAACAAGTTCATACATCACCATCATTACATAAATGTTCATCCTACATCCTAAACTCAAAGATCTACTCCATTACAAGAAGATTACAAGAGGAATACATGAAAATAGTCATCCACAAGAAATGGGGAAGACTTATCTTTGAAGCGTGGGTATCCCTTGAAGATCTTCTCGCTCCGGTGTAGGATGGATCGGTGGAGATGAAGTGTAGGACCTCCCCAAGAGTGGGGAGGCACCTTCCCCTAAGCCAAGACCTAGGGTTTTGGAGAATGACCCAAGATAACCCAAGATTGGGTTTGTTTCCACCTTTTATACTCACCCAAAACTGCCCAGATTGTCCCTGGTTTACAAGGCTCCGCCTCAATGGGTTTTTCACCTAGTAAACCCGGTTTTCTTCAATTGGACCCTGAACCAAAGTTGTAGAGCATTGAATTATCTTCAATTTGGGTGGTGGACCGACCCATAACTCCATCTGAGCCGAAAGTTATGTTGGTTCGAAGTTTGGTCTGCAGTTTGGGCAGAGCACCCAGCGCGGCCGCTGTTTGGAGGCACGGCCGTGCCATTTAGCACGGCCTAGAGCTGTCATCGTTCTGTACACCCTGAAGCAAAGTTGTAGATCTTGAAGTTAGCTTCATTTTGAGGGGTGGCACGGCCCGTGGTTCAATCGGAGCTGAAAGATATGCCCGTTTTACTTTAAGTCTGCAGAGCAGTCCAGAATGATAGGTAGACACGCCCCAGCACTTTCCGTCACACGGCCGTGCTTAGTGGGCACGGCCTCGGGCAGGCGTGCCTCGGGAAATAGGCACGGGCGTGCCTGTGAGGCACGGCTTGGCATGGTCGCACCTCTGGAAATAGGCACGGCCGTGCCTAACAAGCACGGCCTACACCTGGCGCGACTCTGGAATGAAGCACGACCGTGCCTTTGAGGCACGGTCCCAAGCTGGATCTGGCAAGAACTGGGGCACGGCCGTGCCTAATAGGCACGGCCCAAACACGGTCCTGCTCTGGAAGTGGGCACGGGTAGAGGCACGGCCGTGCCTGGTAGGCACGGCCGTGTTCTTCTTTGTTCTCCTTGTTCCTCTTCGTGTTTCTTCTCCATTTCTTCTTGTTTCTCTCCATCATCAATAATGCATCGTTTTGGCTCTAAATCACATCCTGTCAACAAAAATATACAAAAAGCAGATCTCCGAGCAAAAGAGTAAAATATGCAATATAAAAGAATAAGGTGTGACAAAGTGTAGCATATGCAATAAATCGCAAGTAGATGAGCATTAATTAACAAGTTCTTAAAATTGGTTTTGTCTTAGAAAGTGTTTGTTGCTCCAATAACCAAGAAGGCCAATATGTCTCGCCATGGCCTGGAAATCAATTTCTTTGAACAAGTTAATATGTATACATAATTAAAATACCTAAGGGTTTTAGTGGGAAATTATGAATGCATAATTTAATGATGTCCTCAGTTGGTTTTGTCTTAGAAAGTGGTTGATGGTCCAATAACCAAGAAGGCCAATGTGCCTCGCCACGGCCTGGAAATCAATTTTGGAATAATTAAATATGCATACATAATTAAAATTTCTCAAAACCAAATAACTAAGTGGGAGAGGGATTTTTTAAAATCTCGCGGCCTCCATTACTGGTTTGATAGTGATGCATTCAAACTTACGTGTTAGCTCTGAGTTCCTTCCTCCCCATTGGATGAGTTTGTTTGTGAATCACTGGATCAAACTTCCTTAGAGGATGACTATACGAAATTATTTAAGTGCGTGTGATCTTCTCCATTTGAAGGGACACAATCCTAAATAATTGCCTTAGTGTCAAGTAATGGTGAACACTTAGAACACATATAATAGTATCCTCCCCATCGGAGTCACTGCTATTATTTTGTGTGGCCAAAGATAAACCAACTATTAATTTTACTTGTCATAAAGTTAAGTTGACAAGATAGTAAAATTAATGGGTAAAACCTCCTCTTACAAATGCTTGAATTAGTAAACGTCCACACGATCGTGGCTTACTAAATTCCCGGTGTTTGAGGTGTTGGTGAATTTAAATTATATTGTTTGAGGAATCAATATAATTTTAAAGTTCTAAAGTTTTGACCAAATCTCACTTTTGTGATTCTCAGGACTTTCAGAATGGCTTTCAACCCACTAGCCGTTATACTCAAAGAAAACAAACTTACTGGTCCTAACTATATAGATTGGAAATGCAACTTGGACATTGTCTTGACTGCTGAGGAGTACAAGTTTGTACTTCACGAGGTCTGTCCTAGCGTGCCTGAAAGAGATGCTACCGAAGAGGAGAAAGAAAGACATAGGAAATGGGTTAAGGCGGATGAGATGGCGCGGTGTTACATCTTGGCATCTATGTCAAATGTACTGCAACATCAGCATCAGGCCATGACTTCTGCCTATGACATGATGATCAATCTCAAGGAACTCTTCGAACATCAAAGTCAGGCTGCCAGGCAAGAGGCAATGAGAAACTTAATGACGACCACCATGATGGAGGGGACACCCGTGAGGGATCACATCCTTAAGATGATGGCTCATTTGAATGAGATAGAAGTCCTCGGAGCTGAGATCGATGGGGAAACCCAGATCGATATCATCCTCCAAACACTGCCTAAGAGTTTTGAGCAGTTTCACCTGAATTACAACATGAATAAGAGAAATTATTCATTGGCGGAGCTTCTGACAGAACTACAGGCAGCAGAAGGACTATTTCGTCATAGTTCTCAAGTTCACATTGTTGAGAAGGTAGTCGAAAGGCAGAAAAAAGAAGAAGAGACCAGCTAGTTCAACAAAGATGGTGAATGGACCTCGAGTGGCTGGGCCACAGACAGGTGTGAAGAAGTGATGCGGGGTGTTTTGTCAGGAAAATTTATTATTTATGTACATTATTTTCCTTTATTAAATGTGTCACTTACACCCATCAAAATTAATTATTTATTTATTATCAAACCTCTTTATTATCGTCTTAAGTGGTATAGAGAGGTCCTGGTCGTCTCTCTCGGACTCAATGATAGGATGTTATTCTAAAACTATCACAGGATTTTTATTGTGTTTTATTCATTTCTATTTACAAATTTCATTTATTAATAATTAAATCCTACAATTAACCAAAGAATGTTAAATCCAATTAATTACACAATACAATCCTACATACAACACACATGCACTTAATACACACAATATAGAGTACAACATCACATAAATAAAAGAATCCAACAATTTATTTATTAATACACAATCAATATACAATATGGAATTCATTTATTCAATATGTACAAACACCTAACACAAACTCTACTTGTTCTTTATACACAACATACATGGTACAACATCCAATCTTCAAATACATAATAGTAAGATACATAAATCACAAAACAATTTATTCTTGAACATGAATCAACTTTACAACATTCATCTACATATGATCATAAACACTGTACAACATGGCTTAACTACCATAAAACATACATCCTAAACTCTACACATCATACAATTGGCCAACCTAAATAGATACATCTTATTCAAACTTCCCAACAATACAAACAAAACATGTTTGACATGAAATCATCACACAATTCAACCTAAATAGATAGTTCCACTTCAATCCATGACACAAGTTCGAACTTAAACTCCCATCATACACAACCGGTTTCAACAACTATCCATCCATGTACACTTGAACAAACAACCATCTTACAATTCATTCCATACATCAAGCATTTACATAAATCATCTCATTCAAACTGAAAACAACCAGTACCATTCCCACGAGAAATTCATGCTAAAGAACCAACTCAAACAATACAGGATGCAATCCAACAGAACAGGGTTCTTCTTCAATCAACAAAACAATCCATCAGAAAGTGGTTTCAATTCTAGCAGAACAAAACACCGAATACAAGGTTAGGAGATTAAAGTTAGAAATTAGGAATTAGGGTTTAGCAATTAGAATCAAGTCAAGGATTAGAGTTAACATTAGCATTAGGTCAAAATTAGGGTTAAGCAAAACTATTTACAGAGAAGGGGATTTTGATACCGTAAACAGAACAAAAAAAAAGAAAAGAAACAAAAACAACTGCAATCAAAGGAAAATGGATGTCAATGGATAGGGATTAGGGTTCTTCCCTCTCCAATTCAGCACAGAACAGAAGAATCCTCAGCCATTCCGGCTGCTAGCACTCACGGGACGGCGGAGCTTCGCTGGAGAACCCCTCACAACTTGGCACAATCGGAGAAGACGCAGGCGGATCCTTCAACCACTGGTCTAACACCCTGCTGAACCACAGACAGAACATTAGGAATAGGAATCTGGAAATCGACCCTTACCTGGCCCCATTTCCGGTGAAGACGCAGGCGGCGAAGACGACCAGCGACCTCCGCTGAACCACAGACGAAGTCCGGATGCTTTCCCTGCTACAAATCGCAGACAGGGCTCTGACAAACCTCCGGTGCTTTTGAGGAGGTGGAAAGGCGAGCTATCTCCTGCTGCCACCGTTGGAGCAAATCGCCCACAACGGAGCCGGCGACAGAGGAAGGAAAAAGGCGACGTTGATGCTGCAATAGAAGAAGGTTGTGCCCTGCTTTGCACTGATCGGGAGAAGGAAGAAGGACGGCGAGGGGCATGGCGGGGGCTCAAAACCGCGACGACGAAGAGGAGGAGAAGATTTTGGGAGCACTGTAGCTTCCCAAAATCGCGAGAAAACCCCCTTTTGCATCACTGAACCGGCTGCCCTTTTAAACGCCACCACTGAATCGACAGAGCTTTTTAACTCTGTGATTGAATCGCTCTGCTTGAACCGGCGCCGTGTGTGGAGGTTGCAATGGAACCGAACCCTAAGGATTGAACCGTCCATGTTAAAGCAATTGAACCGGCTGCCATTTAGGTTTAAAAGTGGATCGGGCTTTGATTTGGCTTGGGCTTGAATTGAATTGGGCTAAACCCAATTTGAACAGGCTGAGCAAAGTGGCCTTTAGGCTGGACTTGTGTTTGAATTGGGCTGGTTGAGCCAAATTGATTCGATTTGAACCCATGCTCGAACTAATTTTGATTTTTCCCAAATTTAATTTTCTGTAAAATAATTACAACCAATTATTATCTATTCATATCATAAATTAATGAAAAATACAATAAAGCTCAAAAATTCATGTAGGATTAAGAATTAGCCCAATAAACCCTATTTATGTTATAAAATATGGTCAAATTGGTCCAAAATAACTCTAATTAAATAGTTAAAAATGCCAGTTATCAAGAAGACAAAGGGCAAGTGTTTCACATGCAAGCAGTCTGGACATTGGAAAGTGGATTGTCCTCACAAATGTAAGAACAATCAAGGTATATCATATTCTCTAATTGTTGAAACATGTTTAGCGGTGTTATCTACCGGAACTTGGTGTGTAGATACGGGTGTCACTGATCATGTCTGCAATTCATTGCAGGGGTTCCAGGAAACCAGACGACTACATGAAGGGGAGAGATCACCGTCTACATGGGCAACGCTACAAAGGTGGCGGTTGTTGCAATGAGAGAAGTTTATTTACAATTTGAGAGGAATAAAACTTTAGTTTTGAGAGATTGTCTTTATGTACCTAATTTTAGAAAGAATTTAATTTCAGTTTCTAAATTGTTTAAAGATGGATATTCAGTTTCTTTTAATAATAAAGTCATTGTCAAAAAGAATAGGATTAATATCTGTTCTGGTATATTGGTTGACAATCTATACACTCTCAATGATGGACCTTTGGGTTCACTAGTGGTTGAAAATTTCCCAACTTGTGAATCTTGCTTAGAAGGAAAAATGACCAACAGGCCTTTTAAGGCAAAAAGGGGTATAGAGCCAAAGAAGTGTTAGAACTAGTTCATTCTGATTTGTGCGGTCCTATGTCTATCCAGGCAAGAGGTGGTTTCGAATATTTCATCTCTTTTATAGACGACTATTCGAAATAGAGATACATTTACTTGATGCACCATAAGTCTGAGTGCTTTGATGAGTTCAAAGAATACAAGACTGATATGGAGAAACATCAAGATAAAAGTATCAAGACACTACGGTTTGATCGTGGTGGAGAATACCTCTTGGGAGAGTTTAGGAGTTACTTATCAGAGGCTGGGATTCAATCCCAATTGTCTGCACCTGGTACACCCCAACAGAATGGTGTGGCAGAGCGAAGGAATAGGACTCTTATGGAAATAATTAGATCAATGATGAGTTATTAAGAATTACCAACTTCGTTTTGGGGACATGCTCTGGAAACGACGGCGTACATTCTAAACTTGGTAACTTCTAAATCAGTACCTTCTACTCCCATAGAATTGTTGATTGGGCATAAGCCTAGTACACATTTGGATTTGGGATAGTCCAGCACATGTGCTGAAGGGACACGCTGATAAGTTGGAACCACGTTCAGAAGTTTGCTTGTTTGTGAGCTATCCTAGAGAAACGAAGGGTGGTTTGTTCTATAGTCCTAAAGATCAGAAGGTCATCGTTAGCACGAATGACTGATTTTTAGAGGAAGACTATGTAATGAACCACAAGCCCCTTCAGTACCAATGGTGCAAGATGAGATACCACAAGTAACTGCACCGCGTGTCACATAGAATGCATAAAAACAGATAGTGCCTCGTCGTAGTAGGAGGGTTGTTAGACAACCTAATAACCATGGTGACTTCAGGTCCAAGGACTAATAGTCATATTAATAGCCACATGAGAAAGTATATGACACTCATATAATGATCCATGATACTTTCTCATGGTGGGTCATTCGATATACATTCTCGAATGCATTCCCATGTGTCAACTTGATATTTCATATCCATGACTTGTGAGGTCAAGTCATCATGTTGACCTACATGCTAGTCTCATCGCATTAACATTGTCCTTGAATGTTAATACTTGACTAGGAATAATTTAGAGTAGTGTTCTCTATATCATCTCACTATCGATTCAACCAATCGATTGATATAGATACGAACGATCTACTCAAGGACATTATTATACTTAGTTATATGGCACGAATATCAAGTAAGTATAATAACCACAATCTAAAATGCCTTTATAAAATGTAGAAATATGATACAATGAGTCCATACAACAACCATCAAATGATTGGCTCTAGGGCTCTCACTAACAACAAGTCATCGACCCTCGAACAGGGATCTTCGACATCAACTTCACAAGTTGTCAGCCACGGACGACAGGCTCTGGCAATGACAACTTCACAAGTCATCGGCCTTGGACTGCGTGCTCCGATGGCTTCACAAGTCAGCTCCGGTACTTCGACAACATCTCAACACTCAAACACTCCGGCAGCTGCTCCCTCTTCTCCCACATGGCCAAAAGATAGGGAAATCCTAGGATGACACCCGGTGGCAGCAACTAGGATTCTGGCGTGTGACAGCGGCAGAGAAAAGCTTGTGGTGCTCGGCTGAAATAGGGTACGGCTGTGGTTCCCAATCACTGACAAAGAAGGAACGCAGCGGTCGCGCTCGGGGGGAAGGCACACTTGTGACTGCCAGTAGTGAGAAGCCTCTCCCTCAAAATTGCGATGTCTCAACTACCATAAAGATGATGATCGTGAGAAAGAAGAAGGGAGAGGGTCGGCGACATTCATGTGGAGGAGGAAACCTAGGGACGCCAGCGCGCATGCAGGGAAGAAGAAGATCCGACGGAGCAGACAGCGCGCGACCATAGAGGAAAGTGGTGCTCGAGATAAGGTTTCCTCTACGCTCTGCCTTCACCACGCTCAGGTGCATTGGGTGGAGTAGCCGGAGGAAATGGGTAGAGCAGCCGGAGGAAACGGGCAGAGCAGCTGACGCACCACACCTCTAAATCACGATCTCCCCTGTTTCTTCTCTGTTTTTGTCGTGGCAGAAGGAAGCTACAGGAATGACTTTTTAACGCGATTAGGGGTTTTTCTTTATTTTTGCTTGGTAGTAAAAAAACTAGAAAAGAAAAAGTCTAAACTGAAAAACCTAAACAAAACTGAACCGAATTGGTACTGTAGCGATTCGGTCTAATTTAGTTCAAAACTAAATCGCTTGATTCACTAACCAAATGACCTCCGATTTGATTCAAATTAATTTTGTTCATTTCATCCTCACAAGATGAAGCTCCTCATCACTTCCGTTTTTCCAAAACATCTTCCATCATGAACCAAACCAAGTTGGTTCAATTTGATTCAAAATTGAATCGTTTGGTTTAATAACCAAACGACCTCTGATTTGAACGAAATTGATTTCGTTCATTTCATCTTCATAAGATGAATTCCATAATTTTATACTTTGTCTAATTTAATTAGACTTTATTTCTCTCGATCTAAGAATCTAATTCTCAAACTTATTTTAAGTGCTTCGGAGAACTTGTAGTGCGTGTGACCCAGGTTCCCGGTTATATTGGTCGTCTATAATTAACCATTAATTGCTAAACAATCATGAGCGGCACCTAGTAGTACATCATGATTCTTAATTAATAAAAAAAAATCAATGATTAATTTCAGAATATTTTTAAACCCTTCAGCAGCTAAAATAAAGCGTGTCTCGTTCCTTTCATTATCTTATACCCGCTTGGTTCAGGACATGGTTTGTATGTGTCAGTCCCCACTAGGCTGACTATGTCACACCTAACCCAAGCTTACTTTCTTATCTTGTGGATTCAAGTTACTTGTATATGTATCTAAGAATGACGTACTCTTGACATGTAATGTTTTGGCCAAAGACTTTTAGTAACAATCCTAATAAGCGACCGTAGGGTATACGTCTCCTTTTTTAAGGAGCAGTGAATCCTCTATGGGCTATTTAAACACCTTCGGATACTTTAATTTATACCCAATCATCCCAAGTACACACCTCCTCAGAGATGTTTACTTAAGATGTCAAAGTATAAGTCTTCGTGACCAAGGTGACTTGAATATCGCAAGTCAAAGGAAACTCGCACGTAAGCTGCACTGAGATCTTCATTGACATATGTATAGAACCATATGAAGTCTCAAAGTAGGTCACTCCAATAAACTAGTTACCTTTAACTAGCATCCACGTTTAACTCTCAACATCCAATGTCTTCAGCTAGTGAGAACAGCTGTTTGACAAATTAAGGAGTTTAAACGTGTTAGTCTTGACAGAATCGATGATGTTCATGCTTATCAATTAATCGACTAGGGAGGTTGCCTTATGAGTTTTGTGAGATGTTTCATAGGTATCAATTTTATCTTTATTAATTTAATTTGATATAGTTCTAATGAATGTTTGACCTTGTGTTAGATTTAAGTTTAACTGTCAATTAGTTAAGTGCATATTTTAAAAATTAGCTTCCATGTTGTGGTGAGGCAAGAATCTTCTTGGTTATCGGAACAACAATCACTTCTTTTAACAAAACCTTTTTAAAAAATTATGTACTTAACCTATTTCTTGAAAAATCCTAGTTTAACTAGTCTAGGATGTAGATAAAGTAGTTTCAGTTAGTTCCACTTAGCTAAGCAAACTAAGTAAGATACTCCTTACCCCACTTGACTACCTAGACTAAGCTTCCCTAACGTACTATCATCTCATCCCACTCTAGTACTATGTTGGACAAGTGTCAATCAAGCATATGTCCTTAACTAACCATTCTAGATTAAGCAAGAAATAAACATATATGATATGACATCTATTGCATAAATAGAATTAATTAATTATATGCATGTACATGACAACTATGCATGAGTCAATCAAGTCAAATAATTTATTATTTTTCTAATAATATATCAAATTCTTGATTTGATATATTTCGTGTGGTTACAAATGTGTCAATCACATTTTGACACATTTTGGATTTTATTAAATTTTTATTTACTTGAGTAATATTTTATTAATTAATTTCATAATTATAAGTATTTTGTTATAATTAGATTTATGGATTTTAATTTCTTTACTTGTGTTTGATATTATGTTATTTAAATTATTAATTTATAATTTATTGAATTTTTAAAAGATGTGATTTTATTTTAGATTTGAATTAATTTATATTTCATAATTAAATAAACTTGATGATAATTAATTTTATTATTTAAAATTTTTTAATTTTAAATTTGACTTATTAAAATTGATAGATTTATTTTCATGAATTTTAGTATTTAATTTTAAATTTTTTAGATTTAATTTTAAATTTTTAGATTATTTATTATTTTCATAATTAAATCATACTCGATTATAATTAATTTTATTATTTAAATTTAGATTTTTTTGAATTTAAATTAGTATTTTTAAGATTTTAAAGTTTAAAATATGATTTTTTAATTTAATTTTAAATTTTTAGTATTTAAATTATTAATTTAGGATTTATCTTATTAGGTTTTGAATTAATCAAATTATTTTTAAGATTATCTTAATTATTAAATTTTAAATTAATTAAATTTAAATTATTAGATTTGTCTTGATAATTATTTATATTAATTTTATCTTAGTTGATTGAATTATTAATTAATTTTAGATTAATTAAATTAATTAAATTTGAACTTTTTAATTTAGAGTTATCTTGGTTGAATGAGTTAAAGATTTTATCTAAATTTTTATTAATTTAATTTATATCTAGATTAGTCTTATTATCAGAATTAATTAAATTTAAATTATTAGTGATTGAATTTTTTAAATTTGACTTAGTTAAATTATTATTTAATTTAGATTTATTAATTAAATTATTCATATTAGATTTATTTCTTATTGTTGATAGGATGTATGTTTGAATTATTCAAATTTATTATTTTTATTAATTAAATTTATTTTCAAATTATCAAAATTATTTAAATTTTTTAAATTAATATTATTATTAATTAAAATTTTAATTTCAAATTTTCTAACTTATTTGTATTTAAAGTTATCAAAATTATTAATTAAAGAGTTTTAAATTATTAAATGAAAATTTTCAAATTATTATTAATTGATTTTTTAAATTATTATTAATTGAGTTATTCAAATTCATGAACTAGCATGTAAATTACTAGGAATTTAATGCTGAAAAAAGAAAAATCTAAATTATCATGTCATTATATGGGTATTTTCATAAATAATTTAATAAATTTACTGGAAGCGCAACTCCTAATTTTGTTTTGACTGATTTTTGTCTTCTTTTTTGGACATCGAGTTCTTGTAATGTCTGGATCTTTGGCACTTGAAGCACGTAATGTGCTCTTTGTTTCTTCGAGCTCTAAGTATCGGTTGCTCCTTTACCGCTAGTTGTGTCATCCGAATCTTATCGAGTAGGGCACTATTTTTATAGTGCTCTCTCTTCCTGCATTTGAATCAAATAATATGAAATTTAAAATGAACTTTTAAATTATTACCTTGCTCCCCCTCCATCTTTGCCTCACTTCTGTGGCAGTTAGTCCTACTGAGAGCCGATCGACTCTAATACCAATTGTAGGATTGATGTGTGCGAGAGAGGGGAGTGAATCTCAATCATTTATTCATTCAATTTCATCTTTCTATCAAAGAAAACTAGCTATGGAATTAATAAACAACACAAAGACACAATGGATTTACTTGGTTCCCAACCCCAAGAGTTGGTACTCCAAGATCTATGTACGAGAGGCGACCCTTCCACTAGTAGTCTCCTTTCTGAAAGTTTTCTAGAGGCAGAGAAAAGCGTCTTACAATTCAGAACAAGCACAATGATATGAAAAATTAAATATAAACAATTGGTTACTAAATGCAAACAAACTCATTTGCCATCAGTCGGTCCGAAAGCTCCTAATTGCATCACACCCCTCTTGGAACTTCCCTGCTTGCACGAACAGAGCTTCGGTCATGTTCATGAGCACAACAAAATCTGAGAGTAGTAGTGAAATTGTTGATACTCGTTGAGTGCTTATAAAGACCCTTCCAGGCGTTTAAATTCCTTTCCGAGCTTCCCAGATCGATTCAATCCAATCTGACTCCATTGGTCTTTATCCAACCGAGTCTCATCTTGGTCTAAGCGCCTGGACTAGCCCATGGCACCTGGACTGTCCGGGCACCTAGGCACCTTAATCTGCTTTGACCCAATTCGACCTGAGTTGACTCCGAGCATGATTTAACTGCATCTATTTGCTTTTGTCATGCTTCCTTAGTCTTGCTTCTAGCTCTTGGTTCTTGCAAGATATGCAAACAACAAACAAGTAAGCAACTTAAGCTTTAACTGTAGTCTGTCTGACCTACTAGGCTTACCTAAGCCTAACCCTATAGGTCTAACCTACTAGGCTTACCTAAGGGTTACTCCCCCAGGATTTTCTTTTACCAAACATCTGATCACCCTTGACCTGCTTAGACTTACCCTTGCCTAACCTCTAGTTAGGGCTAATCACTCGGTAGACTTCCCACCTGTCAAACATCCGATCATTCAGACCTGCTTAAATTTTTCCTTGCCTAACCTTCAATTAGGACTAGTCACTCGGTAGACTTCTCACTGCCAAGCATCCGGTCACCCTTGAACTACTTTGACTTCCTACTCAGCATTTAATCCTCTAACCCCAGGACTTTCCTTTTGATGTCCAATCTTCACTGACCCATCGACTTGCTAAATGTCTGATCTACTGACCCACCAAAACTCTCCACATGGTGGGCTCGATCTACCAAGTATTTCTTGTCCAGTCCCACTGACCAGGACTTTCTTATCTATCCTTCAACTAGGACTTATCTTGCCTAGCCTCCAACTAGGACTTCCCTTACTAGTCATATTATTTACTTTAACTTTATTAGACTTCACTCATATCCAAAGATTAGGTCCTATTTGGATCAATCCTTAGTTAAACTGACCAGACCTAGGTACATTGTCAAACATCAAAATCCTGGAGGCAGACTTCACCAATAATTAGGTGAATAACCCAATTTGTTCTATGCCCATCGAATGATGCATATCCTAATTTCATAGCTCTAAGTCCTCAATTTTATTGAGATAACATAGTTAAGTCATACTCAATGTTCGATAAGTTGGATATCACAATTATCCAATCACATTCTACCAAGATAAATTGAGACACTTTACTTTAACAAACTTATCTACAATTGATCAAGGTAGTAATGAGTATCAAATTTTGATAGGCATCTCAAATCGATTTAATTTTAGTAACTTAGTTCAATATGCATCACATACATCACATAAGCATGACATATATCAACATACATGGCTTAAGTAAAAAATAAACTTGACATGGTTATGACCCATCTAATACGAACTTCTCAAGCCAATGAGAGGATCAAAAGGTCAACCTATGGGAATTGCATCTTCTCCAAGTGCTTCCTCGGCTGTCATATGTTGTTGGTCCTTCTCCTCAATTATAATTAACCCTCAAATCTAGTACTATATACATACACAACAATAAGAAATCTCAAGTTACATTCAAGGAGAGTTAGATGAGAAAAGAATTTTACAACTTGAATTAAAGATAAGAGGCATGACACGTACAAACCGTATTTAAATTTTACAATAACTATACACACAATCCAATCATATCGGCTAAAGGGTCATAATCACGCTCATGCATCACAATGTACCAACCATACAACATCATTTTATTATGATTCTAATTAATGATTTACATGGCGAAACCATATAGGGTCCTAGGGGCAGCACTCCTGGTGGGGTTTAAGGGGCAACACCCCTGGCGGGGTTAGGGGGTAGCGCCCTTGTAGGGGATCGGGGGTGGAGCCCTCAAAAGGTAAATGATTTCATTAACTCATTGAATGAGTTGTTGTCATATTTCCCTTTGATATTAACAATCAAATTTCATAAATTTCTCATAACAGATTGTTTCATTATTGTAATCAAATCACAACTTCGATTGATATTCAAATAGAACGATTAATATCTCGCAATCTGTCAACAATAAATTATAACATTCATATCAATCGTATTGAAATATGCCATTATTTGATTAGTCGAATGAAATCAGATTGTGTTGTTCATATACTCGAATTAACACAAACATGCTTCAAATACTACTATTTAATCAAATTAAACAATCACTTATATTTAATCAAATTAAACTACTTCTGTTTCATTCCAGGTTTATAAAAAATAACTCATAAATCATTTAACAATCATAATAAATATGTTCTTTTATATCAAATATAAAAGCAAATATTAAAACGATGTAATAGAATTTGCAAGTGACTCTAATATCACTGTTAGGTTTTATTGTGAAATTAAACATAAAAACACACCAGAAAAAGAACCCATCAAAGATTTATGTGAATTCTATGTAGGATCGTTGGGAGTGCTAGAGGGGGTGAATAACACATACGTTACATTTTCATAATTTTTAATAAAACCTCGTAAATTGTTGTGTAGAAATAATTCGAGAGGGCAGCGGAAAGAATGAAAGCACATAAAGATTTACTTGGTTCATAGCAGCAGGCTGCTACTCCAAGGTCCACGATCAAAAGATCATTTCTAACGAGCAAGAAACTAAATAACTCCCCTCTTATAAAATGGAGTTAGCACTTTACAAAAAGATAGGACCAATAACAAGTATACCAACCTAGTAAATTAGGTGCAAAGTAAAGTGCAACGAATATACAAACAGAGTAAAGGTATGCAGTTTTTGATGCAACTCTTTGGTGTTACGACAATGTTCCTAATTGAAGATTCACGTGCAGACAATCGTCGTTTGATTGCAGATTGATGCTTCAAGGGCTCTCCCTCGAGGCTCTTTTATTGGCTTTTCAGGTGCTTGAAAGCCTTTTCGGGTGCCTCCACATTGTCCGTTGATCTAGTATTGACGCTGCTGACTCGGTACTTCCGGGCGTCTGCATCCCTTTCCGAGCACCTCTATGCTAACGTGGAGGTTCCGGATCAACCTTGACTCTACAAAGCCTTATTCAGATCGGGGTGACTGGAATCAATCTGGGCACCTGGAAGCTGAGGTGTCTCGACCATTGGGACTTTGCCACCTCACTACTTCGCTGATTCTGTTCTGCTGACGTCCAGTCGCCTGGAACCCATTTGAGCACCTAGAGGTCCGATCGCTTGGATTCAGATAAGGGTGCCCGAAACACAAAGTTTCAGCCCCTCCTTTCTTGCATTATAAGTTAGTGCAAAACAAGATATAACAGGAAAGAGCAACAATTTAAACAAATTATTTTAGTCTTGACTTCGGATTTCTAGTGAAACTCTGGGTCAGACCGACACCTACTATTTCTCTTACCAGGAACGCGCCCTCACCCACTCCACTAGGGGAAATTACTTTTTGCCAACCAAATCTTCCAGACTTGTTGGACTTTTGCTTAGTCTTGATCCTCGACCCTTAAAATTTCCACCGCTAGGCATCCAGTCCTGCAGATCTGCCTAGTCTTCCACCTAGTGCACTTGATCCACTAAGTCTTCCTGCCTAGTCCTTTTGACTAGGACTTTGTAACGACCCGACCTCTCATGCTTACTTGCAAGGCCGGATTCGTTACTTATTGTACATGCATAAACTACAGCGGAAGGCTTACTAGGGTGGCAAGAAACTGTCTAGAACAAAATTTTCCTTGAAACCTAAATTATTCCGTATTTAGGGGTTGGAACTGACACGGCCGTGCTGTTTAGCACGGCCTGGCCGTGTCAGGCTCTGGACGCACGGCACTTCCACGCCGAGAGACTACCTGGCACGGCCGTGCTGTTCAGCACGGCCTGGCCGTGTCGTCTCTGGACGCCGAAGGCTGTCTGGCACGGCCGTGCTGTTTAGCACGGGCAGGCCGTGTCAGACTCTGGACGCCGACGACTCCAACCAATTCACAGCAATATATATCAACCTGCTCTAACATGCATCACAAATATACTACTATGGCTAAACATAAATCTTGGCATAGCATGAGAAGATTCTATAAGAAATTATCATAGTCTAAAACATGTTCAGAAATTATAAATGGTTAACCACAAAGTCAAATAAGATCGTAGTTCCAGTTCCTTTAAGCCCACACACATCCTTGCACTTTTGCATTGATCTTCCAGCCTCCACCAGTTCATCAATCTCTTTTTCCCTTACCTTTATCTGCAGTATAGGGAAAAATAGAATCTGTAAGCTAAAAGCTTAGTAAGAAACATTCTACCTCACTAAAACATGTACGATGCATATGTTTTGAAAACATGGTTCTTGAAATCATATATGAACAGGAATTACATGGCATGGCATCGCATAAAGCATAAAGCTGAAAACTGAACATAAGCATGTATCATAAAACCAAACATAAACATGGATCATACTGAGTACACAATATAGCATAAAACTGAGGTCTGAGCTAAATTATCTAAACTTAGCTATTCTTGTGCCTATATTGTGTTCACCTAGCTGGTCTGTAAACCTGAAAACCATATACATAGTAGGTGAAATTATTTATATCATGTTCTTGCTTTGGGCCCGGCACTGTACCGTGATATAAGCATGCTATGGGCGACTGCGGGAGCCCCTCCCGGGATGACTGAGGGAATCCAACCCTTACTAGGTTATCTGAACCTAGGGACCGACTGCGGGAGTCCAGCCCGGGATGACTGCGGGAATCCAACCCGTTGGATCAAAGATCCTGTACAGTGCCTCATAAAATAAAATACATTTCTTTACTTGTTCGTATGTCTTGTTTTCATAAGGGTTATCTGAACCCGTGCTAGGTTGTCTGAACCTAGAGGCTACTATGGGAGCCTACCCAATGAACCGTAGTCCCCTATAACTGAAGTAAGACTACGTAGCATGTCCTAAGGTGCTTAAACGTGTCTAAGGCATTTTATCAAACACGTGGCGTGCGCTAAGGCACACCCCAATACATGGATTCTTACATAGCATGTTATCTAACAATCGTAAAACATAAAACGAAGCCCTATACTGCAGGTGAGGAGTTTCTTACCTGTTTCGCTAAATTTCCTTACGATTTAACCTCTAGATTTTCCGGAAACAAGAGCCGTTCGACGATTTGCTTGCGTCGATGAGTTCCTCTCGCGGAGACGAGTGCTCTCGTACTGGAATCTTCGTCGGAGGGTGTTCCGTTGGCCTTGGCCCTAGGTCTCCCTTGGTGTTCGGCGTGAAGAGGAGGGAGAGAGAGGGCGTCGGCGGTTGGGAGGAGGAAGAGGAGGAGTTTCGTCGATTAAAAATAATCCCTAACTTCTCACTTAAGTTGCCTATTTATATTAAGTGGTAAATAGGGCCCAACTCAACTATAAATATATTCGAATCTCTTCTCTTTCAGCGGCCGCTGCTGGCACAACTGGTTCCCTCTATTCTGCTTAAGTCATAGGTCTCGGGTTCAATTCCCCCGCAGACCACTTAAGCGACTTATTTCTTTTTGCTACTTCCGATACTCTAAAAATTCCATAAAAATATGCATAAATTCCAGAAAATTCATATCATATTTCTAGAATTAAATTGAGAATTTTCGGGCGTTACAATCCCCCATACCTTATAAAAAGTTCGTCCTCGAACTTAGAATAACTCTGGGTACTTCTGTCTCATACTGGCCTCTGTTTCCCACGTTGCCTCTTGTGCTGTGTGATTTTGCCATATAACTTTAACTAGAGGTACTTCCTTGTTCCGCAACTTCTTAACTGCTCGGTCTATTATCTGAATAGGCCGACTGTCATAACTGAGATCGTCACGGACCTGTACCGACTGGGGCTCAATCACCTGGGTGGCATCTGGGACATGCTTCTTCAGCATTGAGACATGAAATACTGGATGGATGGCTGCCATATCCTGAGGTAGCTCTAACTCATATGCTACCTTGCCAATCCTCCTCGTGATAAGGTATGGTCCCACATATCTGGGACTCAGCTTGCCCTTTTTCCCAAACCTCATGACTCCCTTCATAGGAGCTACTCGGAGAAAAACTGTATCTCCAACTGAAAATTCCAAGGGTCTGCGCCGCGTATCAGCATAGCTTTTCTGGCGGCTCTGAGCTGTCTCTATCCTCTGGCGGATCTGCTGTATGGCTGCTGTAGTATCTGTAACTAGATCTGTCTGAAGTTCTAGTTCTTTCTGCTCACTACTCTCATACCAACAGATTGGAGATCTGCACCTCCGCCCATAAAGAGCCTCATAAGGAGCCATACCAATAGTGGCCTGATAACTGTTGTTGTATGCAAATTCTGCTAGACATAAATATTTGCACCAACTTCCCTTGAAATCTAGGGCACATGCTCGGAGCATATCTTCGAGTACCTGATTTACTCGCTCCGTTTGTCCATCTGTCTGAGGATGGAAAGCCGTACTGAACTTCAACTGAGTGCCCATAGATGACTGTACACACTTCCAGAAGTGTGACGTGAATCTGCTGTCCCTGTCTGAGATAATGGATCGTGGGACTCCATGCAGCCTGACGATCTCCTTGATATACAACTGAGCTAGCTGCTCCATGGAATAGGATATCCTGATAGCTAGAAAGTGGGCTGACTTAGTCAGTCTGTCGACTATTACCCAGATAGCATCATAACCGTTCGTAGTTCTGGGTAGTCCCACTATGAAGTCCATGGAAATATCCTCCCACTTCCATTCTGGGATCTGTATGGGCTGCAAGACTCCTCCTGGCCTCTGATGTTCTGCCTTAACCCTCTGACAGGTTAGGCAGGTACTGACATATCGAGCGATGTCTCTTTTCATTCCTGACCACCAAAACTGTTTCTTCATGTCTTGATACATTTTGGTGGAACCTGGGTGCATCGCATAGGGAGTCTTGTGAGCCTCATCTAAGATCCTCCTGCGTAGTTCCTCCTGAGCCGGAACACATATTCGGTCACCGAAGTACACTGTCCCCCTATCTGACACCCTGAACTCTCCACTTTCTGATTCTGCTATCCTTTGCTTGATGTTCTGAATTTCAGGATCCTGTTCCTGAGCTGACTGAATGTCACCAAGCAAGGTTGACTCTAGCGTCATTGTGGAGAGGTGCCCAACTATGAGTTCCAGACCAAAGTCTGAAATCTCTTTCTGTAGGGGTGGTGACATGGCTGCTAAAGACAGTAAGGTGGCACTGGATTTCCTGCTGAGTGCATCTGCCACCTTATTTGCCTTTCCTGGATGGTAGAGGATATCAACATCATAATCCTTGACCAGTTCGAGCCATCTACGCTGTCGCATATTCAGATCCTTTTGAGTGAAGAAATACTTCAGACTCTGATGATCTGTATACACTTTACACTGAGCGCCATATAAGTAATGTCTCCAAATCTTAAGGGCGAAGACGACTGCTGCAAGCTCAAGGTCATGAGTAGGGTAGTTCTTCTCATAATCCTTGAGTTGTCTGGAGGCATAGGCAATTACCTTACCATTTTGCATCAGTACAGCTCCTAATCCCAATTTGGAAGCATCACTGTAAATATCATAACTGCCTGTATCATCTGGTAGAGACAGGATGGGGGCACTGGTCAATCTTCTTTTTAGCTCCATGAAACTGTTCTCACAGTCCTCTGTCCACTGAAATTTCTTATTCTTCCTGGTGAGAGCTGTCAGTGGGGAGGCTATCCTGGAGAAATCCTCTACAAACTTTCTGTAGTAACCTGCTAATCCCAGAAAACTTCTGATTTCACTGGCATTCTTGGGTCTTTTCCAGTTCATCACAGCTTCTATCTTACTGGGATCTACCATAACACCATCCTTGGAGATGATGTGACCTAGGAACGACACCTGATCAAGCCAAAATTCGCATTTAGTGAACTTGGCATACAGCTGGTTTTGCTGAAGGGTCTGCAGTACTGTACTCAGGTGTTCTACATGCTCTTCCTGAGTTCTTGAATAGATAAGAATGTCATCAATGAATACAATGACAAACTTATCTATATAGTCTCTGAAGACTCTGTTCATGAGGTCCATAAAAATAGCAGGTGCATTGGTCACGCCAAAGGGCATGACTACGAACTCGTAATGCCCGTATCTTGTTCTGAAGGCCGTCTTGGGTATATCACTTTCCTTGACCTTTACTTGATGATACCCCGACCTGAGGTCTATTTTAGAGAACACTGCTGCTCCCTTTAGCTGATCAAACAGGTCATCAATTCTGGGAAGGGGATACCTATTCTTGATTGTGACCTGGTTGAGTGCTCTGTAGTCTATGCATAGGCGCATGCTCCCGTCTTTCTTTTTCACGAACAATACTGGTGCTCCCCATGGTGAATGACTAGGGCGTATGAAACCCTTGTCTAGAAGCTCCTGGAGTTGTTCATGAAGTTCCTTGAGTTCAGCCGGAGCCATGCGGTAGGGCGCCTTAGAGATAGGATTTGTGCCGGGGATGAGTTCTATCTCAAATTCAATCTCCCTGTCTGGCGCCAAGCCTGGTAGCTCATCAGGGAAGACTGCTGGGTAGTCACATACGACTCGGACCTCTGATAGCTGTCGGCCCTTGTCCTGACTGGTGTTGACTACATTTGCTAAAAACCCCATGCATCCTGAATCCAGTAGTTGCTGAGCTTTCAGAGCCGAGAGAAATCTCTTGGCTTTTCTCTTTGGTTCTCCGATGTACTCAAACTGAATTCCTGTTTCTGGTTGGAATGTGACTTTCTGTTTACGGCACTCGATGGAAGCGCCGTACCTGGTCAGAAAATCCATTCCAAGTATGACGTCGTAGCCAGTCATATCCAGTAATATTAGATCACCGTAAAGCTCTCTATCTGCTATACTGACTGGCACTGCTTTGAGCCTGTGGGTGGATGCCATGTTTTCTCCTGAGGGCAGTGTTGTCAGAAACTGACCACTGAGTGCCTCTGGAGGTATAGCTAGCTTTGCAGCAAATGACTTAGATACATATGAGTGTGTTGCCCCGGTATCAAACAAGACAATTGCATTTTGCTCGAATATACATAACTGACCTGTGACAACCGTCGAGGCATTCGCCACATCCTCTCTGGTGAGTGAGAAGGTCCTGGCGTTGGTCATGCTGGAAGGGGCTTCTAGTCTGCCCTGGCTGAGGAGAGGACCCTCTAGTGTAGCCTGCATCTGATGTAGCTGAGCTGGTCTGTCCCCGTACTGTGTCAGCTGAGGTGTGGGGAGGCCGGTCTTCTTCGGGCAGTTCCTAGCCATGTGCCCTTCCTGGCCACACTCATAACATGCCCTGCTGCCCTTGCGACAAGCTCCAAAGTGGAACCTCCCACATGTAGAGCATTGGGGGTAGGTACGCTTCTTATCAGCTGGCCCACCTTTCTGGTCACTCCCTTGCTTACGCTTGTTGCCAGAGCTCCCCTTTTTGTCATAGCCCTGGTGCTTCTGAGTACCTGAGCTTCCTTGTCCCCTGGATTCTGAGAAGGTCTGTCTCTGATGTTTGATGTTGTTCTGATAGTGCTCGGTAATCAGAGCACTACTAACTAGCTCTTCAGTAGTCTGAGGCCTGTGAACACCACCAGCTACATTCATAGCTATCTCTGGTCTCAACATCTTCAGCATCAGTCTGATTCTCTCCTTCTCTGAGCTGACTAGCTCTGGACACAGACGAGCCAGCCTGTTGAACTTCTGCACGGCCTCCTCTACTGATAGGCTGCCCTGACGAAATTCAGTGAACTCGTCGTAGTGTCGGTTTGTTACCCGTGTATGAAAGAATTCTTCGTAGAATTCCTTCTCGAAGTCAGCCCAAGTCATCTGGTTTATAGGGCGCTTCGTCTTGACTCGCTCCCACCACATGCGTGCATCTCCCATCAGGCAGAAGGAGGCACACTTTACTTTCTCATGTTCTGGCCAGTCCAGAAGCTCCATGGTGCTCTCCAGTGTTTTGAACCATGCTTGAGCATCCCATGGTTCCCTAGTGCCTGAGAAGTTCTCTGGCTTGATGCGTTGCCACTGGATTAGATATGCCTCTCTTCTAGGGTCTGAGGCCGTGATCGCTGGTCCAGTAGCCTGAACTGGCGGGACTTCTGTGACTACTGGTGTGGCCACGCTAGGTCCTGGAGTAGCTGTGGGAGTAGTCTGTTGGTTAGCCCTGAGCATGGCTATTTCTTGCTGCTGTTCAGCAAGTTGTTTCTGCATCTGAACCACCAGTGCTGCAAGGTCTGGGGGAGGCACTGAACTGCCTGCCTCTGTCTGTGGCTCAGTAGCTTGTGTCCTCTTGGCTGGGCGTCCTCGTACCATTTTTCTATTAAATGGATAGAGAACATACATGACTAACATGGTCCTAGCTAATATCATGTTAGGGGTATCATACATGAATCATGGCAAAAAGCATATCCTAATCTTGCACATGCTTGCATTAACTTCTAACATGAAAAGAAGAACATGGGAGCAAGTAACATAACATATAGGAAACATAAATGCTAAAGCATAAGAAAAGTGAGAGATGTTCTTACTTGGAAGCTGCAGATCAATGCTGATGTGTGTGAAGGAGTTATGGAACTTTGCTCTGATACCATCTGTAACGACCCGACCTCTCATGCTTACTTGCAAGGCCGGATTCGTTACTTATGTACATGCATAAACTACAGCGGAAGGCTTACTAGGGTGGCAAGAAACTGTCTAGAACAAAATTTTCCTTGAAACCTAAATTATTCCGTATTTAGGGGTTGGAACTGACACGGCCGTGCTGCTTAGCACGGCCTGGCCGTGTCAGGCTCTGGACGCACGGCACTTCCACGCCGAGAGGCTACCTGGCACGGCCGTGCTGTTCAGCACGGCCTGGCCGTGTCCGTCTCTGGACGCCGAAGGGCTGTCTGGCACGGCCGTGCTGTTAGCACGGGCTGGCCGTGTCAGACTCTGGACGCCGACGTCTCCAACCAATTCACAGCAATATATATCAACCTGCTCTAACATGCATCACAAATATACTACTATGGCTAAACATAAATCTTGGCATAGCATGAAGGATTCTATAAGAAATTATCATAGTCTAAAACATGTTCAGAAATTCATAAATGGTTAACCACAAAAGTCAAGTAAGATCGTAGTTCCAGTTCCTTTAACCCACACACATCCTTGCACTTTTGCATTGATCTTCCAGCCTCCACCAGTTCATCAATCTCTTTTTCCCTTACCTTTATCTGCAGTATAGGGAAAAATAGAATCTGTAAGCTAAAAGCTTAGTAAGAAACATTCTACCTCACTAAAACATGTACGATGCATATGTTTTGAAAACATGGTTCTTGAAATCATATGTGAACAGGAATTACATGGCATGGCATCGCATAAAGCATAAAGCTGAAAACTGAACATAAGCATGTATCATAAAACCAAACATAACAAGGATCATACTGAGTACACAATATAGCATAAAACTGAGGTCTGAGCTAAATTATCTAAACTTAGCTATTCTTGTGCCTATATTGTGTTCACCTAGCTGGTCTGTAAACCTGAAAACCATATACATAGTAGGTGAAATTATTTATATCATGTTCTTGCTTTGGGCCCGGCACTGTACCGTGATATAAGCATGCTATGGGCGACTGCGGGAGCCCCTCCCGGGATGACTGAGGGAATCCAACCCTTACTAGGTTATCTGAACCTAGGGACCGACTGCGGGAGTCCAGCCCGGGATGACTGCGGGAATCCAACCCGTTGGATCAAAGATCCTGTACAGTGCCTCATAAAATAAAATACATTTCTTTACTTGTTCGTATGTCTTGTTTTCATAAGGGTTATCTGAACCCGTGCTAGGTTGTCTGAACCTAGAGGCTACTATGGGAGCCTACCCAATGAACCGTAGTCCCCTATAACTGAAGTAAGACTACGTAGCATGTCCTAAGGTGCTTAAAAGTGTCTAAGGCATTTTATCAAACACGTGGCGTGCGCTAAGGCACATCCCAATACATGGATTCTTACATAGCATGTTATCTAACAATCGAAAAACATAAAACGAAGCCCTATACTGCAGGTGAGGAGTTTCTTACCTGTTTCGCTAAATTTCCTTACGATTTAACCTCTAGATTTTCCGGAAACAAGAGTCGTTCGACGATTTGCTTGCGTCGATGAGTTCCTCTCGCGGAGACGAGTGCTCTCGTACTGGAATCTTCGTCGGAAGGTGTTCCGTTGGCCTTGGACAAGTCTCCCTTGGTGTTCGGCGTGAAGAGGAGAGGAGGAGAGAGGGAGTCGGCGGTTGCAAGGAGGAAGAGGAGGAGTTCGTGATTAAAAATAATCCCTAACTTCCCACTTAAGTTGCCTATTTATATTAAGTGGTAAATAGGGCCCAACTCAACTATAAATATATTCGAATCTCTTCTCTTTCAGCGGCCGCTGCTGGCACAACTGGTTCCCTCTATTCTGCTTAAGTCATAGGTCTCGGGTTCAATTCCCCCGCAGACCACTTAAGCGACTTATTTCTTTTTGCTACTTCCGATACTCTAAAAATTCCATAAAAATATGCATAAATTCCAGAAAATTCATATCATATTTCTAGAATTAAATTGAGAATTTTCGGGCGTTACAAAGTTTTTTAAAAATTAAAATAAAATTTTAAAATCATTTTGAATAACTAAATAATAGTAGATTTGAAAATATGACTTTTTGAAAATGAAGGAAAAATTTGACCTTAATCTATCAAACACAGTCCTAATTATCTTCTTATTGTACTAAATTCAGATTCAAGCAAAGGTTTTGTGAATACGTCAGCTAAGTTAGACTTGGACTCAACATAATCGAGTACAATTTTTCCCTTAGCAACATGGTCTCTAACAAAGTGATATTTAACCTTTATGCATTTTATTCTAGAGTGATGAACTAGATTTTTAGTTAAATTTATTAAACTAATATTATCAATTAAAACCTTGGTATTATGATATTTTAGATTATAATCACTTAATGTGTGCATCATCCAAAGTAGTTGTGCAACACATTTACTCATAGCTATGTACTATGCTTCAGTTGTAGATAGTGCAACACATTATTGCTTTCTACTACATCGCTGACTAGACATGGACCCAAGAATTGATATCCTCCACTTATATTTTTCTGTCTAGTTTGTAATCAGCATAGTCTGAGTAAGAGTATCCTATTAGGTCAAAGTTATCATTCCTAGGGTACCATATTCCTACATTAAGTGTTTCCTTAACATACCTTAGTATTCTTTTTACTACTGTTAAGTGAGATTCCTTAACATTTGATTGATACCTAACACACATATCTACTGCAAATAGAATAACAGGTCAGCTTGCAATTAGATATAGTAGACTACCTATTATGTTCCTATAATATTTTAAATCTACTTGTTTTCCTTCTGGATCACTATCAATGTTGGTGTTGGTAGCTATCGATGTTTTTATTTCTTTTGAATTTTCCATTCTAAATTTTGTTATTAGTTCTTTTATGTATTTGGTTTGATAAATATAATTAACATCTTTAGTTTGTTTTATTTGTAATCCTAAGAAAAAGTGTAGTTCACCTATCCAACTCATTTCAAATTCATTTTTCATTAATTCTACAAATTCTTTTAAGAACTTAGTGTTAGTTGATCCAAAAATAATAGCATCTACATAGATTTGGGCTATGAAAAAGTCCTTTTCTATAATCTTAACAAATAGGGAAGGGCCAATTTATCCTTGGTGAAAGCCTTTAGAATCTAGGTATGTTGATAATCTTTCATATCGTGCCCTAGGTGCTTGTTTTAGTCTATACAAGGCTTTCTTGAATTTGAAGACATAATCAGGATGGTCTTTATCTTCAAGCTCAGGTGGTTGACCTATATAAACTTCTTCTTTAATGAACCCATTCAAGAAAATGGACTTTACGTCCATCTGGTAGAGCTTGAATCCTTTATGAGCCGCGTAGGCTAACAACATTTTCATGGACTCAAGTCTAGCTACGGGTGCATAAGTTTCATCGTAGTCTAATCCTTCTACTTGACTAAACCCTTTGGTTACCAACGTTGCTTTATTTCTTACTACCTTCCCTTTTTCATCTATTTTATTTCTAAATACCCACTCAGTTTTTATAATGGATTTATTGTCTGGTTTGGAAACTAAGTCCCATACTTGGTTTCTTTCAAATTGTGCTAGTTCATCTTGCATTGCTATTATCTAGTCAGGGTTTGGTAGAGCCTCTTCTATGGTCTTTGGTTCAATATTGGATATCAGTGCAATTTGACTTAAGTTTCTATAGGCTAACCTAGTTCAAACTTCTAGGGTAGGATCACCCAAAATTTAATCAGGTGGGTGATTAGTTCTTAGTCTTGGTGCTTGTGTAATGTCAAGTTCAGTTAAATTTGGGTCAGATCTATCTTCTGGTTCGGTTCCATTTATGTTTGGTTGTATTTCTTCTTCTTCTTGATTTTGTTGATCATCAATTTGCTTGTTAAGTTGATTATTGTTTACTTGAGGATTTTCTTCATCAAATATTAGGTTGGTGATTTTTTTTACTTTTAATGTATCTTGATTATATACTCTATATGCCCTATTGGTGGTTGAATATCCTAGAAAAATCCCTTGAACAATTTTGGATTAAATTTTCCTAAGGAATCTTTTGTGTTTAATATATGTACTTTACATCCAAATACCTTTAAATAATTTAAGTTGGGTATTTTGTTATAGTATATTTCATAAGGAGTTTTGTTATGATATTTATTAATTAAAATTCTATTTTTTATGTAACAGGCTGTGTTTATTGTCTCAGCTTAAATTATATTCATTCAACATTGTCCTAGCTACTTCTTGTAAGGTTCTATTTTTTCTTTCAACTATTCCATTTTGTTGTGGGGTTCTAGGGCATGAGAACTCATAGTGGTACCTATTATTTTGATAAAATTCATTAAATCTAGTATTTTTAAATTCTCCACTATGGTCACTATGTATTCTTTTAATTTTTAAGTTTTTTTATTTTCTATTAGTTTGCATAAATTAGTAAATTTTTTCATAAGTTTCATCTTTATATTTTAAGAATTTTATCCATGTATACCTAGAATAATCATTTATTATTACTAAGCAGTATTGATTTCCGCTTAGTGACTTAGTCCCATGTGAATCAAAGAGGTCTAAGTGCAATAGTTCAAGTATGGAGTTAGTTTGATTTTGGTTGGTTACTTTATGGGTTGACTTAGTTTGTTTACCTTGTTGACAAGCATTACAAATTACATTTTCTAAAGTGATTAATTTGGGTACACCTTTATTAAGCCATTTTAACTCATCTTTGAGATAAGTCTAACATGAGTGTGACCTAGTCTCTTGTGCCACAACTTGGTTTCCTCTTGTTGTATTAATAGATATTTGGTTGAAGAGATTGGTAAGTCGATCTTATATATGTTATTTTTTCTAATTCCTTTAAGTGTAATTTCAGGATTTTCTATATTTTTAATTATACACTTAGTTTTGGTAAACCTAACCACATATCCAGAGTCACACAATTGGCTAATACTTAGCAAATTAAATTCAAATTGGTCAACTAAAAGAACTTTGTGAATCACGAAGTTTGCGTCTAGTTCAATGTTACCTGATCTGATTACCTTAAGTTTTTCCTTATTTTCGAAAGCAATGGATCCTAAGTTCTTGAACTTTAATTTTGTAAACTTTGATATGTCCCCAGTCATGTATCTAAAGCATCCACTATCCAACATCCATTGATCTAAATTTTTGTATTCCTACACATAAGATACCTAGTTTGGATCCGTTGTGGAGTTAAAAGTAGATAGATCTTTCCTAATTTTCATCTCACCCATTTCTAGATGATCACTCAGTTAATCCTATGGGTTATGTGAGATGATTTTTCATTTTTATCTTGATTAAGGTAATTGGTTATTTGTCTAATATTTGATTAACCTTGGGTTAGATTCAAGTTTAACCTTTTGATTTACTAAATATGTATTTCAAAAAAATTAGCTTCTAGGCGGTGGCAAGGCACAAGGGCCTTCTTGGTTATCGGAGCAACGACCACTTTCTAAGACAAAGCTAGTTCAAGAAATTACATATTTAGCTGATCTAGGGAGAAACTTTGGTCTAACTAGTTTAGGATTTGACGAGGTAATTTCGGTTAGTTCCACTCAGCTAAGTAAATCAATTAGGGTACTCCTTACCTCACTTGACCACTTAAACTGGGTTTTCCCAACCTACTATTATCTCAACTTACCCTGGTACTATGTTGGACAAGTGTTAATCAAATTTTGTGTCCTTACCTAGCCTAGGTTCAATCTAAAAAATAAAATAAAAAATAAAAAAGATTTTAAACATACAATTTTATTTAACATGCAAGGTTTTAGATCCCCCTAGATCGTGACTCCTATTAGGTCTGATCAAATAATTTATTTGACTTAGTGACCCAGTTGGGTCTAATTGGATTGGTCAAGTTGGACTTAGGAACCCATGCTTGGACTCTTGGTTTCTTGGGTCGACTCACTAAAGACATATATGATCTATGTTTAGCTTTGTGTTTAAGCTCAGATCTATTGTACCCAACCCTTTGAGTTCTAAGTAACATATCAAGATACTTGGAGCCCGAAGTAAACTTTTTCAATGATCTTTTTAGATCGTCAATTTGAAGTTTCAACCTGGAATTCTCTTCCTCAAGTTACTTGAGTTGAGTTTCCAACTTGAACATTTTCAATTAGTGACCTAAAGTTGACTTTCTCCTTAAGGAGTGCTACCTCCTCTTAGAGTGATTCAACATGAGCATTGAACTTAGTCAGTTTCTTAGTTAGACTATATATTATTGAATATAACTTTTCCATACTTACAGTGGTTATTGGTCCTTCTGAAACAGATACGATCCATGGCTTGTACTTGAGTCGCTGTCTGATTCAATTTTTGTTCTAATTGGTTCGTCTCGAGCTGGGAGAGCCAGGAAGCTTGTGTCGACTTCCTCCTCTGAGTCCTCTAAAGATGACTCATCCCTGGTTGCTTTGAGCACCTTCTTCTTGGTCTTGCACTCTTTCTTCTGATTAGGGCATTCAGACTTGAAGTGCCCTTTCTCCTTGCATCCGTAGCAAATGAGTTCTGTCTTATTTGTGGGTAGTTTGTTGGACCTTAGTTCTTCTCTATTGATCTACATTGATATTAAAGACCTCTTTGAATAATACATTGATGGATCTCCCTGTATCAACGAATACTCTGGCCACATCATAATTTGCTATCACCACATGAATTACAAAGGCGTCATCGTGAGGAGTAGAGACTCCTTCCAAATCTTATGGTTCGAAATTAATAATGGGTCCTTTTTCTTGGTCCCTCTTGGTGTCTATACCATAATTTTTCAGCCTTCGTCCATGAGCTTTTCGTGCTCGATTGGAGTCTCCGTTGGCAGGACCACATGAGATCATATTGATGGTGCCATGGTGGGACATGTTGCTTAGGCAATTTCTGTCTAGGTTTGGATGATCTTCTCATGATCGTGACGTCAGTTAGGAGAACATCGTCATGGGGGATCTACCTCCTGGTGTTGGATAGGACTAGATCGGTACTGGTTCGACCTACTTCCTGAGTTCTCGTGCCGAGAATACTTGTGGGAGAAACGTCTAGCTACTAAGGTGAGGTCCTCCTTGCTGTCGTTCCTTTATAACTCGATTGACTTCTTGAGCTAGTTGTCAACATGACTATATTACTGATGATATGTACAGAATCAAATCAGCTCCTCTAAAGGAATCTGATTTGGTATTTCTACAGGGGCAGGATTGGAGGCCACAGTCTATACTGTGCTCATTAAAAATGTACCATACAGAACTATGAGAACAAAATTAGAGTGCATGGAGGCCTTATTTTTTACCCATATTATATGTGATGGTTAATATGGATCTAACATATCCTAAAAGAAAATTTAAAGATCTCTTCAACAGTAATCTCTTGGTCTTCAATGGACATTATATATCTCTCAAGAATCTCAATTTCAAGATTGAGTATTTTATTCTCTTCCGACTTGGGCATTATCGTGGGTCGAGCTATTTTCTCTCTGACTCCACAGGTATTCAGGAGTCATGAGATCAACCTTATTATCCTATTTATGACTCCACGAATATTCAGGAGTCATGATATTGAGCACATTATTTTATCTCCGACTCCACGGGTATTCAAGAGTTGTGAGATCGAGCTTATTATTCTACCTCTAACTCCATAGATATTCAGGAGTCGTGATATTGAGCTTTTTATTCTCTTCCAACTCGGGCATAGTCGTGGATCGAGCTATTCTCTCTCTGACTTCATAAGTACTCAGAAGTCATGAGATCAAACTTATTATTTTATCTTCGACTCCATGGGTATTCAGGAGTCGTGATATTGAGCTTATTATTCTATCTCCTACTCCATGGGTATTCAGGAGTCGTGAGATCAAGCTTATTATTTTATCTCCGACTTCACGGGTATTCAAAAGTCATGATATCAAACTTTTTATTCTCTTCCGACTCAGACATAGTCGTGGATCGAACTATTCTCTCTTTAACTCCATAAGTACCCAGAAGTCATGAGATCAAACTTATTATTTTATCTTTGACTCCACGGGTATTCAGGAGTTGTGATATCGAGTTTATTATTCTATCTCTGACTCCATGGGTATTCAGAAGTCGTGAGATCGAGCTTATTATTCTATCTCCGACTCCTTGGGTATTCAGGAGTCGTGAGATCGAGCTTATTATTCTCTTCCGACTCGGACATAGTCGTGGATCGAGCTATTCTCTCTCTGACTCCATAAGTAATCAGAAGTCATGAGATCGAACTTATTATTTTATCTCCGACTCTATGGGTATTCAGGAGTCATGATATAGAGCTTATTATTCTCTCCAGACTCGGACATAGTCGCGGACGAAGCACAAAAACTAGTGGATATTACATGTTGATTCATCATTCACTCTTGTTATTGAGTTAGACATTCTGCTATACTCTCTCTGAATCATCAGGATATCTTCTTTAAATTCTATTTATCTTAATTCATTCATTAAGTCATTAATCTATACAGTATTACTTCATGAATTTAGTATTAAAGTGCTTCAAAACTCCTAGACATGGTGCACCGAGCCTTGAGCTTACGACTTTGCCTTACAATAGGTTGGAACACCAAGTATAGCCGTCAAGTTGGGTTAGGCCCGCCGGGTTGGCCCGCTCCGTCAAGTAATTTAGGCGGATTGGGTTATTTTATCAATCCATTTTAAGATGGGTTTAGATGGGTTGATCCGCCTAGGCCCGCGACCCGCGTGGGTTGGCCTGCGGCGGGCTTGGGTTGACCTGCGGATTGAGAAAGTTTATTTATTTATTTTAAATTTTAAAATTAAAGTAGAAAACTCAATGAATTAGTGAGTTTGATTCATTTAAATTACAATTCAAGCTTAAAAATTATAATTCAAACTTAAAATTTTTAACTTAATCAATTTAAATTATAATTCAAACTTAAAATTTTTAATATTTTTAATATTTTTTATTTTTTAATAGGCCCGTGGGTTGGCCCGCTTAACCCGCGGCCCGCCTTGAGTTGGGTTAGATTGGAGATTTCCCAACCCGCCAAGTTGGTGGGTTGGCTCACCTTGCCCCGCCATATGATGAGCCCGCTCCGCCATGGGTTGGTCGTTTGACAGCTCTAACACCAAGCCCCAAGCTCACGATTTTCCCTTATGACATGCCCAGAACACCGAGCCCTGATCTCACGACTTTGCCTTATAATAGACCGAGAACACCGAGTCCCGAGCTCATGACTTTGCCTTATAATAGGACAGGAACACCGAGCCTGAGCTTGCGACTTTGCCTTACAACAGACCTAGAACACCAAGCCCCGAGCTCGCAACTTTGCCTTATGACAGGCCCAGAGCATCGAGCCGTGAGCTCGCGACTTTGTCTTACGACAGGCCCGGAGCATCGAGCCCCGAGCTCGTGACTTTGCCTTAGGACAGGCCCGGAGCACAGATTCCCGAGCTTACAATTTTGCCTTACGATAGGCCTGGAGCACTAAGCCCCGAGCTCGTGACTTTGCCTTATGACAGACCCGAAGTTCCGAGCCACAAGCTTGCGACTTTTCCTTACGACATACCTAGAGCACCGAGCCTTGAGCTCACGATTTTGCCTTACGATAGGTCTGGAGCACCGAGTCCCGAGCTCAGCCTTACGATCGGCCTGGAATATCGAGCTCTGAGATCACGACTTTATCTTACGATAGGCCTAAAATATCGAGCCCTGAGCTCACGACTTTGCCTTACGACAGGCCCAGAACACCGAGCCCCGAGCTCACGACTTTGCCTTACGACAAGCCGGAACCTCGAGCTCACGAATTTGCCTTACGACAGCGGAACACCGAGCCACGAGCTTGCGACTTTGCCTTATGATAGGCCCAAAACACCGAGCTCCATGGTCGCGACTTTGCCTTACGACAGACCCAAAGTATCGAGCCTAGAGCTCACGACTTTGCCTTACGACAAGCTCAGAATACTGAGTCCCAAGCTCGTGACTTTGCCTTACAACAAGCCCAAAACATCAAGCCTCAAACTTGTGACTTTGTTTTATGACAGGCCAGAACACCGAGCCCTAAGCTCGTGAATTTGTCTTACGACAGGCTCGGAACATCGAGCCCCGAGTTTGTGACTTTGTCTTATGATAGGCCTAGAGCACCGAATCCCAAGCTCGTGACTTTGCCTTACGACAGACCCGAAGCATCGAGACCTGAGCTTGCGACTTTGCCTTACGATAGACCGGGAGCACCGAGCTCCAAGCTCGCGATTTTGCCTTACGATAGGCCTGGAGCACCGAGATCTGAGCTCACGACTTTGCCTTACGATAAGCCTGGAGCACCAAGCCCCAAGCTCGCGATTTTGTCTTACGATAGGCCTGAAGCATCGAGTCTCGAGCTTGTGACTTAGCCTTATGATAGGCCTGGAGCACCAAGCCCTAAGCTCACAACTTAGCCTTATGACAGACCTGGAATATCGAGCCCCGAGCTCATGACTTAGCCTTATGACAGACCTATAGCACCAAGTCCCAAGCTCGCGACTTTGCCTTACGACAGGCCTGAAGTACTAAATCCCGAGCTCGCGACTTTGGCTTACGACAGGCTTAGAGCATTGAGTCCTGAGCTCGCGACTTTGCCTTACGATAAGCCCTGAGCATCGAGCCTTGAGCTCACGACTTTATCTTACGACATGCCTGTAGCACTAAGCCCCGAGCTGCATATTTGCCTTACGAAAGGCCTGGAGGACTGAGCCCCGTGTTCTCGACTTAGTCTTACAACAAACTTGGAGCGTCGAGCCCTAAGCTCGCGACATAACCTTACACCGAACCCTGAGCTCGAGATCCTGTTATGGCCACTTCATCCATATGTGGCGGAACGATGACACCTCATCAAGGTATCCCAACGACAACTCAATACAATCCAGTCAGTCAGGTTATGCCTCCTTCGACTAGATTAATTAGAGATGCTTGTGATGTGGCGAAGTGATGACACCTCATCAAGGTATCTCAATGACAACTCATCACAGTCTAGTCAGTCGGACTACGCCTCCTTTGACTAGACTAATCGGGAAGGCTTGTGATATAGTGGAGTCTCTAGACTGGCATGTGGTTGCTGATAGAACATCACATCGATAAGAAATAGGAAGGAAAAGAATCATTAAGAAAGATTAGATAATGTTCGAGAAGGAGGTAATTGATAAACCTACACTCCTCAGGTTTTGATGATAGTCACCCATAAGGTTTAGTGCCTAACCTCACTCGGCATCACACACCGACCCTATCTCGACATTCACTCGACATCACGAGCCAACTTCATTTTGGCCTTAAGTCTTGACCTCGAGCTCCAACCTCGACATTGGATCGGCATCACGTATCGACCTCATCTCGACCTCAAGTTCCAATCTCGGCATTGGCTCGGCATCATGTGTGTTGGGCTCGTCTCGGTGCAATGCGCGTGTTTACACGTTTTACAAACATGCGTAGCGGAAATAGAACAATAATTATTAATAATTATTACAACACACGCATTTATAGACAGAAAATAACAGCGTACAAGGCATGATAGGAAATTAAAATTTTACATAATAGTAAATATTATACGCGTACCTTATTGATGACCTTGAGTGAAGTTGACATCAATCGAGCGGTCCTTGTCGAAGTCGCACCTCTACTGGCGATCCACACCAAGCTCTCATCTGGACGACTTTCGAAGCCACGAGTCACGTCATCGGTACTAGCTGATGATCGATAACGATCAATTTGAGAGAAGCCTAATTCTGAAAATATGCAACAATGTTTGTCACGATTATTTTTCAGGGCTTTCTAACTATCATTAGAAATCGTATTCCCAGTGTAGTTGTCGGTGACCAACCTTTGATCGCCGATTTATGACAAATGGTCGGAACCTTTTCGACATTGATAAAACGTTATCCGAAAGCTTCACAGGGTTTCGCAAAAATGATCGATGGTCGTCGGATGACTAGAGATAATTAATAATGATTGGATAGCTCTTTACAAGAGTTATCAACAACGTTTTTCTCCTACAGCGATTGTTCTTGATGAACACTTCATCGCTAGGCTGCAGGACATCAAATTCTAGTTGACAACTACAATAGCTCCGGTGGTGGAGAGCTCGCTTGCTCCGGGAAGAAACCAAAAGGGCAGCCTTTTCTTGTCTCACAACTACTGTTGATGGGAAAACAAGAGCCGACATCCAGTGCAAAATCCCTCCGACGGCTCAATTGTAAACTCCAATGCATCGCACGATCAGGGGAGAAAGATGGAAAACACACACTTGGCTGACCATCCTGATTTCGACGGATGGTGTGCATCAGGGTTCCTCCGGCGGACATCACGCAACAGGGTTCCTCCGATGGACAGCGCACAGTAGGGTTCCTCCCGTGATCAGGTGAAGCCAACGATCGAATCGTCCATGAAGAAGAAGGGCGGCGTTGGGTAGCGATGTCGGGAAGCACGCAATAGGGTTTCCACTTGCTTCTCCAGTGGATGGCGAGCAGAGATGGTCTTCATGGCAACCGCAAGGGAGAGACAATGATCCATGAGGAAGAAGAAGGTAGAGGCATTTCGGCGCTTCGAGCTAGGGTTCCATCTGCTCACTTCCTTGCGGTTGAACTCCTCTTAAAGCTTCTCCGAGATTTTTCTGTCGGAAAACTCGAGATCACGAGTGGATTTCTCATGATCGGACACACGTGAGAAAAGGTGTCATAGCGGGGAAGAAAGAACAAGGCCGAACCGCATGAACGGGTTTAGGGTTTGGCTTAGATCGGGTTCGGTTCAAACTGATTACTGTAGCGAATCAGTCTTAAGTTTGGTTTAGCCCGGAGTCGCTTGGTTCACTAACCAAACGACCTCCGATTTGACCTAAATCAATTTTGTTCATTTCATCTTCACAAGACGAAGTTTCTCATCTCTTCTGTTTTGCTAAAATATCTTCTATCATAAACCAAACCAAATTGGTTCAATTTCAAAATCGAATTGTTTGGTTCAATAACCAAACGGCCTCCGATTTGAACGAAATTAATTTCATTCATTTTATCTTCATAAGATGAATTCTATCATTTTGATCTTTGTCTATTCCAACCAAAGTTTATTTCTCTCATTCTGAGAATCCAATTCTCAAACTTGTTTTAAGTCCTTCGAAAAACTTATAGTGCGTGCGACCCAATAGGTTCCCAATTATGTTGGTCATCTGTAATTAATCATTAATTATCGAATGATCATGAGTGGCACCTAGTAGTACATCATGATCCTCAATTGATCAGAAAATCAACGATTGATCCAGAACAAATTCTAAACCCTTCAGCAACTACAATGAGACGTGTTTCGTTCCTTTCATCATCTTATACCTGCTTGGTTCAGAACATGATCTATATATGTTAGTCCCCACTAGGCTAACTACGTCACACACCTAACCCAAGCTAGCTTTTATTGGATCAAGTGCACGTGAGAGGGGAGTAAATCACATGACTTTTAGAAATTTTATGTATGTTGAAAATCATGCACAGCGGAAAAATGAAATACGAAAAATCACAACATAAGCCAACGCGAAGGTTTTACTTCATTCGGATCCTCTATTGACTCCTACTCGAAGGCCCAGGTCCCTTGAACCTTTCCTGTGGGTAATCTACTAAATCTTTCTACCAAAAGAAAACCTTTGGTAGAGTAGGCGAATACAATGAATTGAAAGTGTGACAACCCCACACTTTTAAATTTTAAATAAGTATAGAAAAATAAAAAAAATAAAAATTACTTCATTACCCAACACGTAGAAATTTCTGGACGAGCTCGAATGTTGGGGATGATCTTCTGGCAGGAGTTGGACGTGGTCATGTCGAAGCTTAGGCCACCGCAGAAGGAGGACGTTGATCGAAGCTTGGAGAACAGAAGTGTTCGAATAGAGCTATGATTAATCTAATGAATTTGATTGAAAATCTGTAGGATCGTTAGAACACGCTAGAGGGGGGTGAATAGCATGTTGCACGCTTTTCAATTTTTGCAAAACTACGAGCGCATACGGAAGTGAATATGGAATACGATTATAGAAACGTAAAGATGCAAAGTAAAGAAATGACAAGTTTATTTTTACTTGGTTCACAACGCAACGCTGCTACTCCAAGGCCCACGGTCTTTGACCGTTTCCTCTGGGCAATCCACTAAATCACTTGTCCCTTTTCGGCAGCAAGTGTATCGAAAACTCAATACAAAAATCGATTACAAGCTTCGAAGTAATTGAAATACAGTATTAACTTAGTTACCAAACTTTAGCTTGCGCAGTCGTTCCCCGGAGGTTGATCTCGGCGTCTCAGTGTGTAATTGAGTAGCTTAGAGCAGGTGCAGCACCGACGTCGAATATTGAGCGCTCAAGAGTCGCGAGAACGAAGTTCGGAGGCTTTGAAACTGTTGTTCTCGGCTGCTGGTCACGACTGCCTTATATAGTCGTCCTGAGTCGACTCAGATGTCCATCTGGGTCGACTCTAGCTGACATGGCAGATAAGTCTTTATCTCTTTCGCCCGTTATCCTCCCTGAGTCGACTCCGATTGACTTCTGGGTCGACTCCAGTCGCGGTGGCATCAGCGGCGATAAGTTTTGACCCTGAGTCGACTCAAAACCTTACCTGAGTCGACTCCAGGCTGAGTTTATGGAAAATCAACGCGCTGACTTCCGGATTCCAGCTGACTCGACTGGAGTCAACTCCAGAACCCATCTGAGTCGACTCCAGACCTGAAAATTCAGTTTTTCGTCCAGAGTTTGTATTCGTTTGACTTTTCCTTCCTGCAAAAGATGTTAGCCAAAATAATATGCAAAGGATTAAGTTAGTTCACCGAACCAACTACGAGTCTTAACTTCGGATCTCCAGTGAGATCCTGGGTTAGACCGATGCCTAATGTTCCGCTCGGGAACGCGTCCTCACCCACTCCCCTCGGGAGAATTTACCTGATTGCCAACAGAGTCCTCCTGGCTTGTTGGACTTGTGCTCGGCTCTGTCTTCGCCCCCCAGGATTTGTGCTGCAACTGATCCTCCTGATTAGCCCAGTCTTCTGCTGCAACTTGGTCCTCCTGACCAAGCCCAGACTTCTGCTGTAACTTGGTCCTCCTGACCAAGCCCAGACTTCTGTTGTGGCGTGGTCCTCCTGACCAGCCCAAACTTCACCTGGTGCACTTTGACTCTGCCAAGACTTCATGCCTAGCATCACTAGGACTTAACCTGTGTCTCCTGTAAGCTTAGTTCAACTTGATTAGCCAAACCACATACTTAACTTGATCCTAGTTCTATAATCAAAATTCTAGTTCGATCTGCTAGTGCTTCCTGTACTAACACTCTATCTTGATAACATGTCATAAGTCGAAAAGTTATTTATCATCCAAAGCAGTACAGCCTTCATTACAAACATCTGATTAGTATGAACATCTTATGTAGGAAAACCATCATCCCATAATTGTTTCAGCTCTGCAATCAGTGCTTGCATATAAACATCAATTAACTTTTTCAGATTTTACGGGCTAGGCATAACCAATGTTAAAAATATATACGGTGTTTTCATACACATCACAGGTGGAAGATTTTACGGAGTTAATATAACTAGCCAACAAGAATAATTTCTTCCTGATTTATCAAATGGAGCAAATCCATCAGCACAGAGGCCCAATCTTATATTCTGAATTTTTTTCGCAAAATCAGGATATGTTCTATCAAAATTTTTCCATACCCTTGCATATGATGGATGACACATTAGACCATCTTTTGTTTGATGACTTGCATGCCAAGTCATGTGTTCAGTAGTGGCTTCTGATGCATATAGTTTTTATAACCTAGGAGTTAAAGGCAAATAAAATAGCTGACTGTATGCTTTACATCGTTGTTGACTCTTATTGATTCTCTTGTACCTAGCTTGATTACAAATTTGCACACATCTGCATCTTGATCTTATCCCCAGTATATCATACAACCATCTTTACAAGCATCAATCCTTTCCACTGGAAGACCTAAGTCTTTCATAAGTTTTTTCATACTGTAAAAATCAGTAGGCAAGTTGTGATCACGCGGAAGTGGCTCTCTCATAACTTGAATAAATCATTAAAACAATATTCAGACACATTATACTCTGCCTTAATATTCAATAATCTTGAAGTGAAAGATAATTTAGTGTGAGTGTCACAACCAGCCCACACAAGTTCATCTGTAGCACTTAATATTTCCTGAAATTATTGATATGCCTCATTATTTAAATTTTCATGAACATTTTGTTTTTGTATCCCCTCTAATGGTGATGTATAAGTAGAAAATATTTGTTCATCTGTTGGAGGACAACTAAAACTAGCAAAACTTGGATCAGAAAAGAAATTATGACCTCCTGCATCAATTACCATCCTCTGATATAGATTGAATTGATTATAATAGCCCCCGGGGCATAGCTGAGTTGGTTACGACTCAGTAGAGTTGTAGAAGAGGGCAAGGGTTCGAATCCTAACGAAGTCAGGCAATACCTACGTCGTGACCAACTACAATTTCTTGATTTACCTCCTCACAGATGGTCGTGGGGCCGACCGTGTGGGACCGCTAAGGTGGCGGATTCCACCTTTTTACAGAAGAAGAATTGATTATAATAACTTTGATTACCACTAACTGACACTTGTATGTTTTGTCCATAATCCTCGTCAAGTATAAATGGTTCATCATGACATATACAATTATAATAATTCAGAGTAAAACCAAATCTACACAGATGTTCGCGAACTTTGTCACATTATAAAAATTTACCATTATGACATTTTCTACAATGGTATCTTATCTTATCTCCATCTATAAATTCAATATTAGTAGAAGTAAATTCCAAAAATTATTCCACTCCAACAATATACTCATCAATTAAACCTTTACATTCAGGTTTGTTCTTTTTATATATCCAACTCCTTTCTTTTTACATTTTTTCTATTTTTAATTTATTAAATTATTAAATAAAACTATAGTATATAAAAACTACCACAACCTCATTAACAACCATAAGATAAGTCAATCATGGTAATTTCTTAAATAATAAATAAAATTAAACCTACAACAGATGAACACAATCAAGTGTAGCCGAAATACGTGAAGCACACCTCAAAATAGGACCGCACAAATAAAATTACAAACTTATATTATATAACAAAGATAATTATTAAAATTATATTGAAATTAATATAAGATGCATAAATAATATTACAACACTAACCCGGCCGGCAACCCTAACCCTAAACCCTAATCGACAAGCGGCCACCACCCCACCAGCGGCCGACCGACCAACACCCCACCAGCCGCCAGCCGGCCAACACCCGCGCACCACCATCACACCAGCAGCCCGCATGCCACCCCAGTGCCAACAACACCGCCGGCCTGCTAGCGCCACGCCATCGATCGACCAGCGGGCCGTCGTCGGTCGATCACCATCCCGCCACACAAACCAGCCGGAAGAAGAAAAATGAACAAAAAATAACCAAGAAAATTAGATTTTACTGTTGAGCACCATAGCCTAATGCTTCACCGTCACTATCGCAGTCGTCAGAGCAATCAGAGAGAAAGGAATCAAGGTCGCAGGGGCGCAGGAGCAGAGATTCAACAAGGAGAAGAGGAAAATCGTGAACGGGAAGAAGAAAGGGGATTGGCTCACGTGTAATAAGCTAGGGTTTTGGCGACGAATCCGAATTTGTCGCCAAATTTGTCGTAATTTGATGATGAATTCTAAAATTCATCGCCAAATTACGATGAATTTTGATTCATTGCCAAAAACCCTAACTTATTCGCCCAACCTGACCCGTTTCTCTCCAATATTTGGAGACGAAAATGGTTTTTCATTGCCAAATTAGCGATGAAACCATGATTTTGTCATCAAATTTGCAACGAAAATAAGAATTCGTCGCCAAATAATGACGAATTTGGATTCGTCACGAATAGCCCTAACTTATTCGACCAACCCGATCTGTTTCTCTTCGATATTTGGCGACAAAAATATTTTTTCATCGCCAATTTAGCGATGAATTTTAGATTCGTTGATAAATTAGCGATAAATTTTGAATTCGTCGATAAATTAGCAATGAAAAACTATTTACATCGCCAATTTGGTGATAAAAAACTTGTTTCGTCGTCAAATTACGACGAATTTTGCAACAAATATACATCCATTGCAATTTGATGACTAAACATGTTTTATCGCAAATATCATTGTAAACTTGCAACAAAAGGTGTTTTTCGTCACTAAATTTGTCATAAAATTGCCACAAAAATTTTCGTTGCAAATTTTCATTACTAATACGGTATATTTTTGTAGTGTAATAGTTTTTCATTAGAATTTTCCAACACAAGTTTTGAAAATATTTTCAAAATAATTTTGGAAAGAATTTTTAAATCAATTTTTTAAAGGATTTTCAAATGAGTTATGAAAGCATATTTCACAATAGATGAACTTTAAAATTATTTATTATTCTTTTAAATCAGAATCTCTCCCTTTACCAGACACGTCCTTAGGGCTCTTTATTACCCACAAAGTAATCTCCCTAGGTATTTTAGGGTTTGACCCAGATCAAAAGAATAATTTAAAGTTAATTTTGAAATATGATTTTTAAATAGTTTTAAAAGATTTTTGAAATATATTTATAAAAATAAATTTTGAAGGGTTTATATAAAAAATAATTTTCAAATAATTTCTTAGACATAGTATTGTCCTAGAAATTTGTGTCTAAGTGTTGGTCAACTAATTTTCAAATATATAATATTTTAAAAATTGTAGTATAGATACACACAATAAGCATGAATTTCAAGTAAATATTAAATTTTTTAAAAATAGTTTAATAATTTTTGAAAATATTTTTCAAAACTTTGTACTTTAATTGTCCTTATCATCTCACTCATTCTAAGTGTCTCAATATATGATAAACAAAGGTTGTCTTAAGGGTTTTGTGAGATGATTTATTAATTTTATCTTTATTAATTTTAAGTTAAATTCTATTGAGTGTTTGACCTTATGTTAGATTCAAGTTTAACTATTAGTCAATTAAGTTCATATTTCAAAAATCAGCTTCCAGGTCATTACGAGACAGGGGCCTTCTTGGTTATCGGAATAACGACCACTTCTTTAGACAAAACCTTTTTAAGAAATTATGACCTTAATCAACTTCTTAAAAAATTCTAGTCTAGCTAGACTAGGATGTGGCAAAGTAGCTTCAATTAGGTTGACTTAGCTAAGTAGACCAAGCAAGGTACTCCTTACCCCACTTGACTACTTGGACTAAGCTTCTCTTATGTACTATTATCTTGTCCCAATCTGGTACTATATTGAACAAGTATCAAACATTCATGCATCCTTAACTAACCATTCTAACTTAAACATTAAGTAAATATGATGACATGATATTTATGTGTAAATCAAGTAAAACATATGCATGTACATGATAGATATGTATGAGTCAAATAAGTCAAGCAATTTTTTAAATTTCTAATAATGTATCAAATTCTCGATTTGATATATTTCGTATGGATCCGCGAATGTGTTAATCCACTTTGACACATTTTGAATTTTAATTGGATTTTGTTTCATTAGGTAATATTTTAAATTAGTTTAATAATTATAAGTATTTTATTATAATTAGGTTCATGACTTACATTTATTTAAAATTTTAATTTATTTTAAATTTTAAATTTTGAATTTGATTTTTTTAAATTTGTTTTGAATTTTTAAGTTGTTTTTGAATTTAAAGTTAAATTTTTAATTTATTTTTGAATTTTACTTAATAATTAAGATAATCCTAATAATAAAATAAATTTAAATTCCATCTAGATAAATACTAAAATTAATAATTTAATCATAAAAAATTTAAAATTAAATCTTAAAAATCTTATAATAATCATTCAAACTTTAAAAATAATCATTCAAATTTAAATATTTAATAATTTAAAATTAAATAATAAAATTAATTACAATTGTGTACCTTTTAATTATGAAATAATGAATAATTTTAAAATTTTAAAATTAAATTTAAAAAAATTCTAAAATTCAAGAAAATAATTTTATAAATTTTAACAAGTCAAATTTAAATCTTAAAAATTTAAATTTAAATAATAAAATTAATTATCATTAAGTTCCGTTTAATTATGGAACATAACTTAATCTAAAATTAAATTCTCAATTTTAAAAATTTAAAATTCAAAATTTAAATTAAAGATTAAAATTTTGGCGATGATGGTCATGGCCGAATCGCAACCATAGGATGGAGTCTACATCGCTTGCTGCAGGGAGAGCAGCTGCATGCGACGAAACTCTCGTTGAGGAGAGCAGTGAATGCGATGCGGTGGTGGTCAGGGAGGAAGGCAGCAACGACGGAGCTGGGAGTAACAGGTGATGGTCGCGTAGTCCGTAGATATCACGCACTATTAGAGAGAAAGGAGACAGCGATTATGCTCATCGAGTTGCTGTCGGACACCTGCAATGAGGGAATAAGAAGACGGTGCCGGAGTTGGCGTAGGCTGCTCATGTGGCAAATCATGAGCGCCGAGCAATATGTTGCCGTTGTGTGCAATGAGGTGAAACAACCACAGGTTAACAGTAAAAATTAAGTTTTAATGGGTGAATGAGTGGACCTAAAAATAATTAATTAATTTTTAAAAAAATTGGGTGGGGCTGGAGACCACCCTAATCCAAGGGTGGCTCAACCCTTAGGTAAGGATGATTCTTACACAATGAGAGTTCAAATCTACATTGGATATTTTTGAATGTATGTCGAATTCAAACTACTGATGATGTTAGAGTATCATGTTATAATCCATTTATGCTTTTTTGATTTATCTAATGGTTGATATGTGGTGTCAAACCGTTCACCTTTAAGATTAGTCGGATCATAAGAGTTGAATACTTAAATTAATAATAAATATATATGTAATGATTTTTTTTGGATGTGTTTGTTAAATTAATGTTTACTAGCATCTAATAATAAAAATTATAAAAGGACATATAATGGATTACACTCTTCCACTACTAGGACACTCGTGCCTTGCCGCCTTGTTAGAGGGAAAATCCACAATGTTTATTGTTCCGACTGGATGTCGCAGAAGGTCAAGTCATCAGTCAAGAATATGTCACCTCAATCGTTGGGGGTCCTGTCGACGAGAAGAATCTGGGGAAGAAGAAAATTGAACGAACGGATTAGCAGGGCGGCAGAGATTCTCGGCATGGCCACTCCGACGCTCAAGTCAGACCAGGAAGAAGAGGAAAGAGTGCTTTTAGAATATCAGATTTTAGACCTCATTTTCATACCTGTGCTGGAGTTTATATACTCGCTGAGGGAGATACTTATTCGGTAATGAGAGGTAGTTGTAGGAACAGATTCTGTACATTCCTAACAACTGAGCAAACAAGATAGCATCTAGGAGACAAGGCCCGCAGACCTAGTAACTGTCCTATGACTCGGGCATACGGATCATTCTTATTTTTTAGCTGAGAATGGAAACCTGAGAGGACAGAAGCCTGACAACCTGGTAATCACCCCTCTTTTGTGGCAAAGCCCGCACGCTTGAGCGTCTTGCTGCTAGGTATGGCGAGACTACCTTTAGATAGGGAGGTGCTAGGGAAGGACGATGTCGAGGTGGCATAGGGTGATCGGGTTTGTCGGGGCAGAATCATCGAAGCCGAGAAAGAGGTTGAGCGGCTAGGCCGTTAGGGCCGAGAGCAATGGCAGGTGGCTGAGATTGAGACTAAGCGTACGAATGAGTGAGTAAAGTAGCCAGCTGTATTCGAGCAGTCGAGATAGCCGGGCACTGAGTGGCTTAGGGGCCAAGACAGCTGAGTGGCTTGGTGGTCGAGACAGTCGAGGGGTTTGGTGGCCGAGATAGCTGAGTGGCTTGGTGGCTAAGACAGCAGAGTGGCTTGGTGGCCAAGACAGCAGAGTGGTGCAATGGCCGAGACAACTGAATGGCTTAGTGGACGAGACAGCCAAGTGGCACGATGGCAGAGACAATAGAGTGGCTTGGTGGCCAAGACAGCCGAGGGGCTTGGTGCACTACAAAAATTTTAGCAAATAGCGACGGACTGTTTCGGTCGCTAATCGAGATTAGCGATCGATTAGCAATCGAAATAGCTTGTCACCCATTTTTTGATCGCTGACGTCACTTTAGCGACCGAAATAATAATTTCGTCGCTAATTAGCGACGGAATAAAGAATTCCATCACTAATTATTTAGCGACGGAATTTTTTACCATCGCAAAAAAATAGTGACGAAATAATAAATTTCGTCGCTAATTAACGACAGAATTTAAGAATCCGTCGCTATTTTGTAAAAATAATAATAATAATATTTCTTTAATAGCGACGGAATTAGAATTTCCATCGCTAATTTGCGATGGAATTTAGAATTCCGTCGCTAATTTGCGACGGAATTTAGAATTCTGTCGCTAATTAGCGATGGAATTTATAATTCTGTCGCTAAATTTAAAAAAAATAAAAAAAAGTTTCAAATATTAGCGACGGAATTATAAATTCCATCGTAAATATTGGAAATATTATATCAAGATGTTTCCATGCAGGGGAATCACAAGGATGACACATTATACCTCCTTCGTGCATATGCTGATGATGCCAACTCATGTGGGAAGCTGTGGCGGCAGATGCATACAAGCGTTGAAGTCTAGCAGTTAAGGGAAAATAATACATGACCTTCCATGCAATATTTTTCTTTTTCTTCCCTGCAATGCGACTACGATGCTTGTAGCGAGGGTGACCACAACATTTGCATTCAATCAGTTCACTGTCTTCATTCCAATATATCATGCAATTGTTTACACAACAATCGATCTTCTCTACGGGCAAACCTAAACCCCTCACCAATTTTTTTGTACTGTAAAAACTATCATTCATTTGGTGATCAGCAGGGAGCAACTCTGACATCAATTGACAAATGTCATCGTAACATCGTTCTGAGAAATGATGTTCAGCTTTGATATTCAATAATCATGCAGTAGCTGATAGTTGGGAATGATCAGATGGAATACCTTCCCACACTTCTCTCACTAGCCTTTAACATGTCATATAGTTGCTGGACTGCAGGTGTTGGTAGTGTTGAGATCGGTTAGTTCGGTAGAGGGGGGTGAATAGCATTTTTCGAATCTTCTTTGATTGTTTCTCTGCAAGAGTGTTAGCGGAAGCAAAATATAAAAGAGAAAACAATAAATCAACGCTAACCCGGTTCGTTTACTTGGTATCCACCTCCGCAGAGGTGACTAATCCAAGGATCCACACGCACGCACACACCCGCTGCACTATGAATTGTCTCCTTCTCGAAAACCTCGAAGGCGGAGAAACCTTTACAACCTTTTAGTTCTCCTCAAAAATGATGTGAAATAATATTTTAGAGGAGAGGAAAAAAGCAAAGAATCAGAGAACAACAAGTTCTCAAAAGAAGCGCAAAGAGATAAAAGAATGGCTCAATCCTTGCGAAAAACTTTCAAAAAACTTAAGTTGATCTCGAGCAGGCTTCTTTTATAATTCTTCGACATCAGTCGACTGCTGGCAGGGTCAGTCGACTGATGGCTTCAATCGGCAACAAAATCTTGCATTAAAGCGCATTAAATGCTTGCCATCTTTCTCCAACGTTCAAATATCAGTCGACTGATCCAAGATCAGTCGACTCCAATACTCCAGTCGACTGCCCAGTCGACTCCTGTCTTCCTCTGGCTCGACTGATTTTTCTATGTAAGTCTGATTTATGAGCAGTCGACTACTAGCAGGGCCAGTCGACTGGTAAAGCTGAAAAATCCCATTTCAGCTTCTCTTGACCTTGACCTTGACCTTCAAACACCTCCTATAGCCTCGTGCCTCCCCTGGATGCTCCATCATCCTCGCACTAGCTTGAGATGCTTCCATCAGCTTCGTCATGTCAAGTCTTTGCCAAGACCAACCTTGGACTTCTCCTTGCCAAGACTACCCACTTCCCACTTGGACTTTTCTTTTGCCAAGACTACCCACATGGACTTTTCCTTTGCCAAGACTACCCACTTGGACTTTTCTTTTGCCATGACTTCCCACTTGGACTTTTCTTTTGCCAAGACTACCCACTTGGACTTTTCCTTGCCAAGTCTTCAACCTGGACTTTTCTACAAACTTGCATTAAACATGTTAGATCACAAGTATTGCCTAACTTTAAACACGGTTTAGCCAAACATTGAAACTGAATGCTCTTGGGACAAAGATTGCACCAACAGGTAGTTCATCTACATTAGATGGATCAACTGCATTAATAGCGTCATAAACCATTGATTGCATCATCTGATCACTAGATGTTGATTCATCTAAAACAGTCGTGCCAGATGAAGAAGCAGCCGAAGTTCCAATTCGTTCTGAGACATAAGGCTCCCCGTGACAATACCAATTGTAGTAGTTTGGAACAAAACCATTTTTACAGATATGCACTTTCACGGTATCCTCATCACGGAAAGCTTTATTTCTGCATTTGCAATGATTGCATGGACACCGTAACTCTGCACCATTCATGCATTCTGGATGACTCTTAGCAAAGTTCACAAACTCTTCAACCCCAGCATAAAATTCAGCTCGGATAAATCCATCGTCTAATCTATTGTACATCCAAGCTTTATTCATATACATTGTAACCTTCTGCTAGGACAAATTTTCATTGATTAAAAATAATCATATACAAGACGAGGTATATGATTGCATATATTTTATGTAAACTTTAGTAGGTCATTATCATAGTTAAACAACGTATCTAATTAATATAATCATTCCAAATAACTCATGGTCAGATTCTACAAGCCCTAATTAACAAGTTGAAAATGTTACGATCCCTAATTAACATATCTCGCAACCCTAAATAACAAGTCATGCAACCCTAATTAACAGTTCAATAATTCAATATCATGTTCTACAATCCTTAATTAACAATTCTTCCCATCCCTCCAAAAATTGAGTTTTTAGTTAGTAAGGGTAAATTAGAATCCCTATTAATTTACTGTTTACAATTTCGTTATTTGTTTAGACACTTTTGATGATAGTTCAACCTAGGATCAGAGAGCAAATCTCTAGAATCAATGGATTTGCTCCAACAAACACAGGTTTAGTCAGAAGGAAAAATATGATTTTTCTGTGATTAATATGATCAAATGGTGGATATCAAACAAAACTAAAACAAACACAGGTTTTTTTCTGTAATTGAAGGACAAGTCTAAATATTTAAGCTCAGTTAAGCTACCTATCTCCATGGGAAGCTATTTTATATCACAACAAGCGAGATCCAAGTAGGTCAAATGAGGCATGCTTGCAAACAAAATTAGAGGAATTGGTTTCAGGCTGTTATTGCCACGAAGAATCAATTAATTAACAAGATGAAACTTATACCTAGAAAAAGGGCCGGAGGAGAGGAGAGGTATGGTGCGGAAGAAAATCGACGGGCGTGGGAGCTGAAGGAGAAGTCCGGTGCGCGCGCGGGAGAGCCGGAGCCGGAGGAGAAGTTCGGTGCGGGAGGCTTGTTTGACACCGCGCGTGAGGGAGGTCGCTGTTGGTCAGTTCAATGAGGAGAGGTTGCCGGGGGAGAGGTCGCCGGAGGAGAGGTTGCCGGGGGAGAGGTCGCCGGAGGAGATGTTGCCGGGTGAGAGATGGCCGGGAGGAGAGGTCGCCGGAGGAGAGCACCGCGAGTGAGATCAGTCGCCGGAGAAGAAAGATCGCGGAAGCGCAGAAAGAAAAGGGGGAAAGGCGGGGCGGCGTCGGGCGAAATTAGCGATAATAGCGACGGAAAATAAATCCGTCGCTATTTCCATCGCTAATTAGCGATGGAAATTTATTTCCATCGCTAATTAGCGACGGAATGACTAATTCCGTCGCTAATTAGCGACGGAAATAAATATCCGTCGCTAATGTGTCGTTATTTTTGGGTGCCGTCGCCAATGCGACGGATTTGAGACGGGAATTATAATTCCGTCGCTAAATATAGCGACGGAACTATATTCCGTCGCTAATTCCGTCGGTAATTTAGGTGTTTTTTGTGGTGTAAGATGGAAGTCAATATTTAGTTCAACCTGGCGGGTCAATAGATCAATGGTCAAACTCCATACAACCGATCCAACTGCGGTTTCATCCAATCACATTCTGTCTCAGCCCCCAAGCCTCTCGGCTGTCTCGGCCATTGAGCCCCTCGACTATCTCGGCCACTAAGTCCCTTGGTGGTCTCGGCTACCAAGCCCCTCGGCTATCTCGGCCACTAAGTGTTGGGATGTATACAAGAATCCTAGCTATCAATGTAAATAAATATTCTGAAATGAGAATTACTTTTGATCAATGTTTGCATTTAGTTTTATGCAAGTGTCCATTTAATCTATATTGTAGATAAACATGGTATGCGAAGTCACACACAGAAGACCATGTTATCAGTTCCTTATAGATTAATAAACAGTGTTCACAACCAAGATGGATTGGACAAACCATTGGACTGGTTGTAGTGTAATTTGGTCTTGGTCTGTCTTGACCATAGAATTACACTAGTACACTCAGTGTGTATTGAGCAAGACCACCTGAGGATTGTTCGATTTATACTGACTATATAATCGAACTAAACCTCTGTTACTATCGATGTACATGCTCTTAATCCCAATATAATAACAAACACATGTACTTAGTATATACTTCTTTGATTCATCAACATGTGAGATTTAGAGCGATAGATCAAAAGGCCCGATGAGTTGGGAAGTAGTATTATGTACATGGTGTGTTGTTGATTATAGAAGGAAACTGTGTCCTATAATCTAGGCTGATGATGTCCCCTTGAGGAGCTCATAAAGAATTATCATGTAAACCCTGCAGGTGGACTTAGTTCCGCATGATAACAAAGGTTGAGTGGTACTACTCTTGGATTAGAAGTTGATTAAATTCGAGTTGTCAGTAACTCATTTAATTGACGGACATACGATATCTTAAACACAGGGAGATTAATGTACTTATAGTAAGAAGGAGCCCATAATATAATATGGGATTGGTGCGGTAGTGCAATAATAACTCTCTAGTGGAATGAGTTATTATTGATGGACTTAAGCTGTGTGTTCAGGAGGAACATGGGAAGCTTAAGCCCATCGGGAGACCAAAACCAATTCCTCCTCGAGGTCCCTACTGTAGCCTCTGGAAATCCTCGAATCCACCTCAGGAAGAATTCATGGAGACCTTCGGAAGAATTCTTGAAGACCTCTTGGAGACCTTCGAAAGAATTCTTGAAGACCTCAGAAGACCTTGGAAGACCTCTGGATGAATTCTGAAAGAATTCTGAAAAAGAATTCTGTGAGAAATTTTGGATAGAAAATTTTATTTATAAAATAAAATTTTGAAATTTTATTTAGAATTTTTTCGGGAAAAAATTCAGATAAGAAATAAATTTTTTATAAGAATTTCTGTTAAGAAATTTCATCTCTTCTCGTACAAAATTTTATTATAAAATTTTATGAATTAATTTTGTTAAATTAA